>NC_089587.1:185132898-185255427 GCF_019320115.1 Miscanthus floridulus | reverse complement strand
GCGCCCTCCCTCCCCACTCCCCTGCCCCCCCCCCCCCGCGCGTGGTCCCCCCCGCGCGGCCGCCGGCCCCCCCCCCCCCCCCCCCCCCCCCCGCGCTGGGGGTACCTCCCCGGCAACGCGTACCCCCCCCCCCCGCGCTGACCCCCCACGCTGGGCCCTCCCGGCGCCGCCGCCCCGCCAGGCCCCTCACCGGCGCTTGCCCAGCCCCCGATCCGGCCCCGGCCAGGCGCGCCGCCGCGTGCAGCTCCGGCGTCGGCCCCGCAGCGGCCGCGGCCTCGCCCCGACCCGCCCCCGGCGCTGTCGCTGCCCCGCCCCGATCCGGCGTGCCCCGCTCTGTCCGCCGTCCGTCGTCCGCGCGCCGTTCGCCGTCCGCCGGCCCAGCGTCGCCGTCCTCGCCGCGCCGTCCTCGCCTCGCCGTGCCGTCCTCACCTCGCCACGCCATCCCCGCCTCGCCGTCCTCGTGCGCGCCTCTGCTCCACGCGCCGGTGACGCCGTCCGTGACGACGAGGTAGTAGTACTACTAGTAGTAGTAGTTTACTTTGTTAATACCTGCTTATATTCTTCTGCATGGATTGGAAATACATTTGTGGTTGTCGGCCATCGTGCGTGACATGTATATGTGTTTGTCGGCCATCGTGCCGTCTTTTCTTGTAGGTTTGGTAACCTTCCCGTACAGGGGAGGTGCTGCCGAAAATTTTTGTTCTCGCTAATTGTTTTTCTTTTTCAGGAGGGCTCCCATTGGAGGCTAGCCGGAGGAGCACGACTCGGCACTGCCCCGCTA
Organism: Miscanthus floridulus; assembly: GCF_019320115.1. Classification (NCBI taxonomy): domain Eukaryota; kingdom Viridiplantae; phylum Streptophyta; class Magnoliopsida; order Poales; family Poaceae; genus Miscanthus; species Miscanthus floridulus. The sequence goes on along the minus strand of NC_089587.1, from coordinate 185,254,646 downwards.
GCCTTTCTTCACCGGCACCTGCGGTATGACCCCTCTTTCCGCCACATGTAGTCATAGGTCGCGTTACCCAGTTAGGCGTCTCCCGTCCGAAACGGATACGGTTGGAAGTATGCGTTCTTCGCATATGTATAACCGTATCCGTTTCGGATTGTCCACATTATTTGGACAACCCGAGGATGCGCAGACGAGGTTAGCTCCCATGTTCCGCTCCCGTCCGAGTCGGAGTTTCGGCAGGACCTCCCCGTTGTTCTCTGGATACACACTCTCCCCGCTGGGACGTGTATCGGGAGAATAGCGGGGAGGTGCTGCCGAAATTCTGTCTCGGACGGGAGTGGAGCATGGAAGCTAACCTCGTCTGTGCATGCTCGGGTGGGATTAGGACCTATCCTTCACCTATTAGATGGTAGGAGCGCGTTGTAGATGCACTTGCTGGTTTTATCACATGTTAACATTGCCGCATGACAGAGCATGGGTGACTGTGAGTGGATGTACTCGGGCTTCGCAAGTAAGAGCCACGAATGGATCAGGGGGACGACTGAGTTCCTGGAGCATGCATTTGGCCCAGCTGCTAAAGGGTCGATTCGGATGCCGTGTCCCTGCAGCGAGTGCAGGAACAAGAAGAAGAAAGTAAAGGCTCAGGTGTTGAGAGATCTGTTCAAGCACGGGTTCGTTCCAAACTATACCCGTTGGCGCCACCATGGTGAATACCATCCTATTAGGGACGAGGTGGTGCGACCCGTCCTTGAGGAGTATGATGGCGATGCCGGGATGGCAGACATGATGGCAGACTTCCACGAAGCATGGTTTGGCGAAGGAATGGATGTGGAGGAAGATCCGAAGCAAACCGCGAAGGCCTTCTACGACATGATGGACTCGGCACAGAAGCCCCTTCACGAGAAGACAAAGCTTACGCAACTGGATGCCGTCTCACGCCTGATAGGGTTGAAGTCGCAGCTGGGCATTAGTCGAGACGGCTTCGATCTCGTGTTGAGCATTGTTGGGGGACTGCTTCTGGTAGATCATGTCCTACCGACGAACACCTACGCTACACAGAAGCTCCTTCATGCACTTAAGATGTCGTATGAGGGGATCCATGCTTGTCCGAAGGGGTGCGTCCTGTTTAGGGGAGACCTCAAGGAAGCAAAAACCTGTCCGAAGTGCGATGCCTCTAGGTTCGTGTTGGTAGAAGGCTCTGATGGCAGCATGAAACAGTCTAAGGTCCCCGAGAAGGTCGTACGGCACCTTCCTTTCCTACCGAGGCTACAACGGCTGTATATGACGGCGGAGTCCGCGAAATAGATGACGTGGCACAAGAATGGCAAAAGATACTATCCTGACAAGATGGTACACCCGGCGGACGGTGATGCATGGAAGCACTTCGATAACATGAATCCTGTCAAGGCTATGGAGGCTCGGAATGTACGCGTAGCGCTGGCAACAGATGGGTTCAACCCGTTTGGAATGATGGCGGCCCCGTACACTTGCTGGCCCGTGTTTGTGATCCCCCTCAATCTCCCCCTCGGCGTCATGTTTGAACCTAAGAACGTGCTCTTGACGCTGAAAATACCTGGACACCCGGGCGACAATATGGGTGTGTTCATGCAGCCGGTGTGGGATGAATTGGAACTTGCTTGGGAAGAGGGGGTACTCACGTACGACCGGGCTACGAAGAGGAACTTCAGAATGCATGTGTGGTACCAGTATTCAATGCATGACTTCCTGGCGTATGGCTTATTCAGCGGGTGGTGTGTTCACGGGAAGTTCCCTTGCCCGACATGCAAGGCAGATGTGATGTTCACCTGGCTAGCCAAGGGCGGCAAGTTTTCTTCTTTCGACAAGCATCGCTAATTCCTGCCTGAGAACCATGAATTCAGGCTAGATGTAAAGCACTTCACGAAAGGCGTTCAAGTCACCGGCCCCATTCCGCAGGTTAAGAGCCCTGCCGCCGTCCTTGCCGACATACAGGCTCTCGAACCTGAGGAAACAGGTGGGTTTAAGGGATATGCTCGGGACCACATGTGGACTCATATATCGGGCTTGACTAGGCTCCCCTACTTCAAGGACCTTCTTCTTCCACACAACATCGATGTAATGCACACAGAAAAGAATATGGCCGAGGCACTCTGGGCAACACTCATGGACGTTGGCAAAAAGTCGAAGGACAACGTCAAGGCTAGACTGGACCTGGAGATGATCTGTGATAGACCAAACCTGGTGATGAAGACCCCTGCGCCCGGCAGGAAATGGAAAAGGAGGCCGGCCGATTACATCCTGAAAAGGGCAGATAGGAAGGAAGTTCTGTAGTGGATCAAGACGTTAAAGTTCCCCGATGAGTATGCGGCGAATCTGAGCAGGGGTGTGAACTTGCAGACTATGAAAGTCTTAGGGATGAAGAGCCATGACTTCCACATATGGATTGAGCGGATCCTTCCTGCGATGACCTGGGGATACCTCCCAGAGCATGTGTGGCGCGTCCTGGCAGAGTTGAGCTTCTTCTTCCGCCAGCTTTGTGCCAAGGAGTTGTCTCGGGATGTTTGTGTTGAACTGGAGAAGGCTGCACCTTTGTTGCTCTGCAAGTTGGAGATGATATTTCCACCCGGCTTCTTTCTGTCCATGCAGCATCTGATCTTGCACCTACCGCGCGAGGCACGGTTGGGGGGTCCCGTGCAGGCCCGTTGGTGCTATCCAATCGAGAGGTGTCTAAAGCTTCTTCGGAAAAATTGTAGAAATAAAGCCAAGATTGAGGCTTCCGTGGGAGAGGCCTCCGTTCTAGAGGAGGTGTCGACCTTCACACAGGCGTACTATACTGAGAAGCTTCCTAGCATGCACAATCCAACCCCTCATTACAACACTGACGAGAACTCATCGATACTCAGCCTTTTCCAAGGGGATCTCGGGAGTGGAAGCGCAGGTACCAACAAGCAGTTGAACCATCAGGAGTGGCAGACTATCATGTTCACATTATTGATCAACCTTGATGAAGTGATTCCTTATCAGAAGTAACTTCTCAATGAGCTTGTTACCTACGCCGTCACTATCCTCCATCTATCATGGTTTGACCCTCTAGTTTCTTCCTTCTTTCAGGGAATTTATTAGTCAATACTGGAGAGGCAATAGGGCTCCTACCGAGCAAGAAGAAGACAATCTTCTTAGACACGGTGTGCCCGATTTCATCTCCTGGTTCTGTACAAAGGTACCAACCAACTAACCTCTTTCCGACTTTGTGATTCCACTTTGCTCCCCGGAGCGAGTTATGTAACGATCTCCTACCCTTGCAGGCCCGAACGGATGCAGAAATGAGCGATGAATTGAAACAGGTGGGCCGTGGCTTCTCCCGTAGGGTGAAGTCATTCACCGTTTATGATGTGAATGGCTATCGCTTTCGCACGAGAAGCTACGAGGAGAGTCGACCCAACCTAAAAACCATGTGCTGTGGAGTTCGTACGCCCGGCACGGATGGGAAGGACTACTACAGCATAGTCGAAGAGATATACGAGCTCAACTTTAAGGGTGCCAGGACTTTAGCGCCGGTGGTATTCAAATGCCATTGGTTCGATCCTGATATCACGAGGAAAGACCTTACGATAGGTCAAGTCGAGATTCGACAGGACTCCAGCTATAAAGGAGACGATGTCTACATTGTGGCCAACCGAGACGCCACGCAAGTTTATTACCTCCCATGGGCGTGCCAAAAAGATGAGAAGCTTGCGGGGTGGAGACTTGTGCATTTGGTGTCGCCGCGCGGCAAAGCGCCTCTCCCAAACGACAACGATTACAACTTTGACCCAAGCACCGATGAGTTCTATCAACCTGAGGGGCTAGAAGGTACCTTGGAGATCGACATTGGTTCGCTCATGGGCATGGAAGTAGACAACGAAATCGATGAGGACGAGGGTGAGGAGGTGCAGGATGCCAGGGACTTAAGAATGCTTGAGCGATGGCAGATGCAGCGCGATGGAGTTGTCCAGGAGGAGGTACATGATGATGACTATGGAGACGATGAGGATGATGATGACAGTGATGACTTAAGGGAGCTCGACAATATTGATAGCGATGACGACGATAGTGATAGAGATGACGACTCCACGCCCGAGATATTGCCGTTCGCGGAGATAATTACGAGGCCATGTAATACTATATTGTTATTATTATGTTCCTTTACAAGTACTTGTCATTTATTTATGCTAACAGTTTTGTTCTTTGTCATTGCAGGCACTCGACAAAATGCCAGGCGGACGGCGGCAGCGGCCGCATCGAGCAGTACGCTCGGCGTACCAGGTCCCCCCGCAGGAGACCGCCGACGACGACGAGGAGGAGGAGGTGTTGGTGCGCGGGTCGTCTAGTAGGGGGTCCCAGCCCCCCAGCGGACGTCGCCAGGCGACCAGGAGGCTGCTGTTCTCGTCCTCGCAAGGGGGGACGACGTCGCGTGACGACGAGCGCGGCGGCGACGACGACGACGACGATGACGACGACGACGGCGACGGCGACGACGCGCCTACACCAGGCGAGACGGCTTCGACTTCGTCAGGCGTGGCCAAGGTGTACTCGCGCGGGCCCACGCAGCTTCCTAGGGTGCGGCCGTAATTCCACCAGCGCCCGGTGATCACACCCGTGGGCCAAACGTAAGTAACCATTATTGATTTCACTACTTGTTCATATGACATGTCAAAAATCGAACTGAAGACTAACAATTGTTCTTAATGACTCGTGCAGTTCCTAGAAGATTGTGAGTGGAGCAGGTCAAGCACGCCATATCAATGGCATCCAGGGCCTCCTGATTAAGGAGTACTACCCTAGCCTTGTCAACGTCAACGGTGAGATGAAGGTGCCCACCAAGTGGTCCCACTTCTACCTCGTCGAGGAGGGTGGCGAGACCATCGCGGCAAAGATAAAGAGGGAGTTTTGGGTGAGTCTTTCATCGCATCGCATTGCTAAATAGTACGCATTCGTCGGACTTCTTGCAAAAAGGAAATGCTACATGATGTGTCTGTGTGCAGGACTTCTTCACGTGCGAGGAGGGTAAAGCAGCCCAGGCGGCGCGAGTGCAGGAGGCGGTCTGCAAAGATCGTCTCAAGGACCTATACCATGAGGCGCGCATACAGGCCATCCGCGACTTCCACGCCAACGTGCTTGGAGAGAACATCAAGAAGCCCCAAATCCGCCAGAGAATGAACTCGAGGGAGGCCGACCTCACCCAAGCGCAATACGAGCAGGTAATTAAGTATGACAACATTCGTTCAGATTCCTTCAGTGAAACATTACACTAATCTTCTCGCATGTCAAATACTTGATGTCATGCAGGTGTGTCCGTCGTGGTACGACAACCACAGGGAATGCTGGACGGAGATTGTGCGCATGTGGCGCACGGATGAGGCGTACGCGAGGCGCGCCGACCGTCAGGGCCGCCGCGCGCAGATGCGAGGGGTGTCACACCACCAAGGGAATTAGCCCCTCCCCCAGTTCGCGACAAGATGGGTATGCGTCCGTTCATGTCTTAATCCTTGCGCTCAATTATCAATACTTGTAACCATGTTTGTGTTTTCAATGCAGACGCAGACGCACGGTGGGCAGGAAATCAACGAGTACACCGCGTACCTCCTCTCTCACAAGGGCAAGGCGACGGATCCGAACAACGTCTACAACCCGGAGGACAGGCCCGATGCGTACACCAACCCCACCGCCTACGAGAAGGCCACCGAGTACACCGTCGCGGCTCGCCAGCGCTACGGGGAGACGTTCGACCCCACCGCCGAGCCCCTGGACATAGACCTCCTGCAGAGGTTGGGACCAGGGAAGCAGCACGGCCGCTACTACATGGCCCACAGCGCCCTCGACCCGTCCTAGGTTCCTACGCTGACCCAGGTTCGATCCACGCCCACGAGCTCCAGGGACATCCCCGTAGCGCCCCGGCGGCAGTCAGCGTCACAGGTAAGTGCCGTTTCGTTCGTCGTTCACTCGTTTCGCACCTGTACATACAATCAACACTGCGGATGTAATATTGCAGGCCCAGATGGAGGCCAAGATGGAGGAGAGGATCGTCACGTTGCACGCGCAGATGATGGCGCAACAGATGGCTTACCAGCAAAGCCTGCAGCAGCACTACAACACTCAGATGCAGAACATGGCCAGCTTCTTCCAGTCCATGCAGACGCCCGGGGCGTCTACACCGCCTCCTCTTCCAATGTTCGCTCCACCGCCTCCTCCTCCAGAGTTTTTTCCTGTGCCTGCTCCTGTCGCTCCTGGAGGGACCCCGGTGAGTATATTGACTCTTGCTTTAACTTGTGCGTCCATGCTGCAGATACTAATGACATCACTTGGCGTTTAACTTGTGCAGGTACAGTCGGCGGGTTCAAACCCGTCTCCTGGAGGTCCTGGCCATCAGATGATGTCGTATCCACCACCTGCACCCTATCCACCGTATCCACCTCCGCGTGGCCCTCCTCCGACGTACTCGTGGCCGCCGGTGCGCGGAGGGTGGCAGTACGCGCAGGCGCCTCAGTTTGGTCCAAGGGGGTTTCCGTGGGCAAACCCTGGGGGCTCTGGGGGCGGAGCAGACGACGAGACCGGGGACGGCGCGACGAGCTAGGTATTTGTCGATTCTGTTATCATGTATCCACCGTATCGTCGAAGTTGTTGTCATGTATTTCTTTTCTTCGTTATGGACCTAGACTTGTTATGTTGAACTTCGTGTGATGGACGTCGACTTGTGGTGTTCGACGTGTTGGACTTCATGTGATGGTTGTAATGCACTTGTGTGGTTGTTATTGTGACATATATGTGAGATATATGTGATGTTGTACGTTATTGTGATATATGTGGTGATGTTGGCGACAAATGTGATGAAATTGTGATATAAATGGTGCTATCGGTGCTTCTGGTGAAATTGGATTATAATTTGTGATTTTGCAGGGTTTAGATGCGAGAAAACAGAAAACAAAAGCAAAAAAAAAAATCCAGCTTTGCCGACTGTTTACAGTCCTGGGCAAAAAAAACCCAGGACAGAGTCTTTGCCGACTGCAATGGGAGGCAGTCGGCAAAGAGGTCAAACCTTTGCCGACTGCAACTCCGAAAGCAGTCGGCAAAGAACATTTCAAAAAAAAATATTTTCTTTCTTTGCCGACTGCCGAGCTGGCGGCCAGTCGGCAAACAATTTTTGAAAAAAAAATTCTTTGCCGACCACCGAGGAACCAGCAGTCGGCAAAGCCTGCCGTCAGGGCTGACGGCGCCACGTGGCTATGCCGACTGCTGGCGTGGCAGTTGGCAAAGGCTTTGCCGACTGTGTGCCACGTGGCAGTCGGCAAATCCGCCTTTGTCGACCCAGGCTTTGCCGACTGCTCTTTGCCGACTGCGACGTGGCTTTGCGGTCGGCAAAGCCTTTGCCGACTGGGTTTATGCCTTTGCCGACCGGGGCAAGCAGTCGGCAAAGAGGCGTTTTCCTGTAGTGATACGTTTCTTAATGCCCTTTTTTCAGCAATTGCAAGTTTTTGAAATTAAAGAAAGTAAACCTTGTGACAGAAATTGGAGTACCAATAGCTAACTAAGAGGAAAATGTCATGAGCATTTTTAAGGCCCCGTTTGGCTTACCTTATAATCCGCACTATTCAGCTTATTTTTTCAGTCAGAACAGTGTTTTCTCTCACAACAATTCAGCCAGAACAGTGTTTTCAGCCAATTCAGCCAAGTTTCAGCAAGCCGAATGGGGCCTAAGAATCTTTCTTAAACCCCCTCTCTAAATCAACATTTAGAAAGCTATTTGAATAAAAGTCATTTTTTATATATTTTCATCCTCTAACAGTTTTTTCTATATCTTGTGTGCACTCTATAAAACTATTCTCGCTTTTTATTCGTTTGCTGGAGAGAAATATATATAATAGCTATATTTGGATATCCAATTAAAAAACTGTTTGAGGGTATTTTTTTCATCAAAATCTCTATTCTTAACAATTAGGAAGGATACAGAGAGTCTATTGGAGTTGATCTTAGATCCTATTAATTGTTAGCTAGCTAAAAATAACTCTAATGCATCCAAACAAGAGGTCTAATTAAATTATCCAACTAACTAGCTAACCTTAACTAATTTGAACTAATTTTTAGTCCATCTAATAACTAGCACGGGCTCGTCCAAACAACACCTTAGTATAACATGCTAACGGCTAAGCTAAACCTATAGCCGCATCTGTACGGTGAGATCAAAATTGTCCCACGGTTTGCACAACAGGTTTTTTTTCTAACGCGTGCCGCCGTCCCCTAGTACAAAGAATAGAAAGGAATGATGACCAGAAATTTGTCAGGATAACGTTGTTGCTTCCCAGGTTTCTGACGGTGATGATCGAGCTCTGTCCGTTCTTGCTCACGTTCTCCCACATGGGACGACCTCGGGAGTGGACGGCGCCCGTGCGGCCGTGCACGGCCTGTCTTCCTGGCTGACACGGTCAGAACTCAGCAGGCGTGGATGAGCTAACGATAGCAAATTTAAGCCAATTTTTAGTCCAACTAACAACTAGTCTTAGCTCATCCAAATAAACCCTTATGAGCAATTTCAAGAGAAGAACTATTGTATATTGAAGCCAAATTTTAGATTTTTTTTCCTGCTCCAACATATATTCTATCTTGTGTTCTAAAATAACAAGTGATCTATTCCGGACTTGTTGCTTGCTAAAGAAAGCAAGCCACGGCCGTTTGCCATTCACCTCCCCCGCGCCTATTTACGCTCGTGGATGACCCTTCCCGCAAGCGAGCCTTCACCCATCTGGGCATGCACGTGCCAGCCTCGTGCGGCGACATTCACTTTGTGTCGCCCCTTCCCTCGTCCGCGTAGTAGCCAGGTACGGCGTCCAACACTCGCACCGCATCGCATGTTCTCGTCAGGACTTGGCTTTGCCTTCTGTGGATCCTCTGAAAGCGTGTCATGACATGGCTGATTTTAAATATGGAGAAAGGACTTTAGATAGGCTATTGCAGTACTTCACTTTTTTTTGGTGTTTTTTTTAATTTTACAAAATGCGGTTTTTTTTTTATTTCACTTCACTTTTTTTAAAATTTGGCATATATTTTTAGTTCTTCTCCTGGAGTTGCTTTAACAGTAACAGGCTAACGGCTAAGCTAAACATATAGCCGCATTTGTATGGTGTGATCAAAACTGTCCCACGGTTTGCGCACCCCAGGTTTTTGTAACGCCTGCCGCCGTCCCATGCAACACAAAGAATAGAAAGGAATGCTGACCGGAAATTTGTCTGGATAACGTTGTTGCTTCCCAGGTTTCTGACGGTGACGATCGAGCTCTGTCCGCTCCTGCTCGCGTTCTCCCACACATGGGACGACCTCGGGAGCCGACGGCGCCCGTGCACGCCGGCCTGTCTTCCTGGCTGGCTGACACGGTCAGCACTCGGCAGGCGTGGAACTGGCACCGGATCGGTGGACGATAAACAAAAACCGCAGCGCCGGTCGCCGCCACCTGTCCTTAGCGTGGTCAGGGCTCTTGAGACTTGGAGCCTCGGAGAGTCGGAGTCGGAGGAGGCCAGACAGCCCAACTGCCGGAACGGATTAAAACATATCTCCCACGGCGGATGGGAGGGGTTGCCAGCCCAGCTACAGCCTGCCTACAAGCTACAGGCGAAGCCGGATCGGTGACTGCGTGCGTCTGACTGTCTGAGGGCCTGAGGGCTGAGGCCGAGCCGCCCACAGAGACAGAACGGAACGGAAGAGGAAGGGGGGAAGTGGTGCGCCGGAGCCGGAACCGGCTGATTTTCGCACACGCAATAATTGCCCCCGCCAACCACCGCGGTTTTCGTTTTCAGGGTTGGTGGCGTTTGTTTGTCCAGCCTCCAGCCTCCACCCTCCGCCCCGATCCGTAGCTCTTCTCTCCCTCTCAGTTGAAGGCTCTTGTCAGGAGAGAGATCACTAGTTGAGGAGCTGTAGTAGGTAGAATTCCAGGAGGATAGAGGAAGGCAATTAAAAATGAAAAAAAAACAACATATTAAAAGAGCAATTACTAATACCGAAACAAAAAAAATTACTTTGAGATCCACATCCACCCCATCGTTCACCAACCATCCCACTACAGAGCAGCGAGCGACCTGCTGGGCGGGCTCACCCTCACCTAAACCCGCCCACCCGTCGTGCCCGGCCCCGGCCACCTATTTAAGCGCGGCCTCCCCCGCCGTTTCCCTCCAAGAAGAGCACGCCCACTCCTCCGTCTCTTCTTCTCCAGTCCACCGGCACCACCACCACCACCTCCCTCCTCCAGTCCTCCTGCCACCGCGCGGCCCCAACCACAGCACAGCATAATGGCGGGCAACGGCGCCATCGTGGAGAGCGACCCGCTGAACTGGGGCGCGGCGGCGGCGGAGCTGGCGGGCAGCCACCTGGACGAGGTGAAGCGCATGGTGGCGCAGGCCCGGCTGCCCGTGGTGAAGATCGAGGGCTCCACGCTCCGCGTCGGCCAGGTGGCCGCCGTCGCCGCCGCCAAGGACGCGTCGGGCGTCGCCGTCGAGCTCGACGAGGACGCCCGCCCCCGCGTCAAGGCCAGCAGCGAGTGGATCCTCGACTGCATCGCCCACGGCGGCGACATCTACGGCGTCACCACCGGGTTCGGCGGCACCTCCCACCGCCGAACCAAGGACGGGCCCGCGCTCCAGGTCGAGCTGCTCAGGTAACCACCACCAATCGGATCCACCATCATCATTACTCCTCCTCCTGTACACATATAGTATGGTTTTGTTGCCGTATAATTAGCCATAGTGATGCTAGATCAGATCTGTTAATTGTCGGTGATCTGGTCCCGGCTAGCCCCTTGCTTGCGTCGGGAGCCTGGGACTGGGTCGCTGCCTCCCTGGGAGTAGAAGACGATTACCATGAACGAAGGGTCCCACGCTCCACTTAAATAAAGTAAGGATTCTTTGCGTCACGGTGCATCGGTGCTGCTGTGCTTTTGCCTCCTGAGAATCACGAGGCTGCCGGCTGAAGCAGTGCAGCCAGCAAACGGATGGCAAAAACGGGAGCAGATCAGTAGCCCTGACTCTTTTGTTTTCAACTCTCACAAATTATTACTAGTAGCATGTCTGGTACCGTCAGCAGGCTGCAACTTGGCAGTTCAGTAACGAATTCTGTCGGCCATCTATCGGTGCTGTCAGACTGACCATGTGCGCTGGTTCCCCTCCCCTGCAGGCATCTCAACGCCGGAATCTTCGGCACCGGCAGCGATGGCCACACGCTGCCGTCGGAGGTCGTCCGCGCGGCGATGCTGGTGCGCATCAACACCCTCCTCCAGGGCTACTCGGGCATCCGCTTCGAGATCCTGGAGGCCATCACCAAGCTGCTCAACACCGGGGTCAGCCCGTGCCTGCCGCTGCGGGGCACCATCACCGCGTCGGGCGACCTCGTCCCGCTCTCCTACATCGCCGGCCTCATCACGGGCCGCCCCAACGCGCAGGCCACCACCGTCGACGGGAGGAAGGTGGACGCCGCCGAGGCGTTCAAGATCGCCGGCATCGACGGCGGCTTCTTCAAGCTCAACCCCAAGGAAGGTCTCGCCATCGTCAACGGCACGTCCGTGGGTTCCGCGCTCGCGGCCACCGTGATGTACGACGCCAACGTCCTCACCGTCCTGTCCGAGGTCCTGTCGGCCGTCTTCTGCGAGGTGATGAACGGCAAGCCCGAGTACACCGACCACCTCACCCACAAGCTCAAGCACCATCCGGGGTCCATCGAGGCCGCCGCCATCATGGAGCACATCCTGGACGGCAGCGCCTTCATGAAGCACGCCAAGAAGGTGAACGAGCTTGACCCGCTGCTGAAGCCCAAGCAGGACAGGTACGCGCTCCGCACGTCGCCGCAGTGGCTGGGCCCCCAGATCGAGGTCATCCGCGCCGCCACCAAGTCCATCGAGCGCGAGGTCAACTCCGTCAACGACAACCCGGTCATCGACGTCCACCGTGGCAAGGCGCTGCACGGCGGCAACTTCCAGGGCACGCCCATCGGCGTGTCCATGGACAACGCCCGCCTCGCCATCGCCAACATCGGCAAGCTCATGTTCGCGCAGTTCTCCGAGCTGGTCAACGAGTTCTACAACAACGGGCTCACCTCCAACCTGGCCGGCAGCCGAAACCCCAGCCTGGACTACGGGTTCAAGGGCACCGAGATCGCCATGGCCTCCTACTGCTCTGAGCTCCAGTACCTGGGCAACCCCATCACCAACCACGTCCAGAGCGCGGAGCAGCACAACCAGGACGTCAACTCCCTGGGCCTCGTCTCCGCCAGGAAGACCGCGGAGGCCATCGACATCCTGAAGCTCATGTCGTCCACCTACATCGTGGCGCTGTGCCAGGCCATCGACCTGCGCCACCTGGAGGAGAACATCAAGACGTCGGTGAAGAACACGGTGACCCAGGTGGCGAAGAAGGTGCTGACCATGAACCCGTCGGGCGACCTCTCCAGCGCGCGGTTCAGCGAGAAGGAGATCATCACCGCCATCGACCGCGAGGGCGTGTTCACGTACGCGGAGGACCCGGCCAGCGCCAGCCTGCCGCTGATGCAGAAGCTGCGGGCCGTGCTGGTGGACCACGCCCTCAGCAGCGGCGACGCGGAGCGGGAGCCCTCCGTGTTCTCCAAGATCACCAAGTTTGAGGAGGAGCTCCGCGCGGTGCTGCCCCGGGAGGTGGAGGCCGCCCGCGTCGCCGTGGCTGAGGGCACCGCCCCCGTGGCGAACCGGATCACGGACAGCCGTTCGTTCCCGCTGTACCGCTTCGTCCGCGAGGAGCTCGGCTGCGTGTTCCTGACGGGCGAGAAGCTCAAGTCCCCCGGCGAGGAGTGCACCAAGGTGTTCAACGGCATCAGCCAGGGCAAGCTCGTCGACCCCATGCTGGAGTGCCTCAAGGAGTGGGACGGCAAGCCGCTGCCCATCAACGTCCTCAACTAAAGACGCATGCATCCGTGCATGGCCGGAGGAGCAGAAGAAGAGGAGGAGGAAAATACATGAAAAATAAAACTTGTACACGTGTATGTCCAGATCGTGCCGCCGTCGTTCTTCGTCGTTGACTTTTGGTTGTATTGATCGATCCATATGTGTGCGTGTGTGGCGTTGTTCTTTCTTCTTTATGTAGCTGCCCTGCCACCGCCTGCCATGTGCATGCCATGGCGGGCAGCGTTTTCTAAGATCCTATAAACTGTTGTATTTTGGGGTGAAGTAAATCTTACGTACTCAATTCCTTCTTCTAAGCATCCTATTCCTATCCATAATAGAATGCTCTGCTCCTGCCTCATCTTGCGGATATTGCGCTAGTGCCAACCAGTTGATCATCAGTACCAGTCCCAGAGGAGCCCCATTTTGCTAATTCAGGGGAAGTAGGATGTCACTGTTCCCAAAAAAAAAGACACACACACACATTAAGACAAAAGGCCCTTGATTAAATGATATTGTTGTTAACTTGCTGTAGGGGGCAAAAGGCCCTTGCTTAAATAAGCCGCCTACCTTTGTGCTGATCATGGTGGGGGTCCTGGGGGAGCAGAACCAGAACGCACGGCATATTGCTTTCGCTTTTAGGCTTGTTTGGCTTATAAACTGTACTTTTTTAGTCAACGAACATTATTTTTCTCTCACACCAAATTAGTCAACAGTACTTTCATCCATGACAGCCAAACAAGCTTAAACGAACGGGGCGTTTGCCCCTCGCCACGCTACTCCTACCTACCGCCAGGGACAAAAGTGATTAAGAAAGGATTGCAGTTGGCCAGCAGGCAGCAGCACTACTGTACTGTACTAGGGCAAGGGCAACGTCCAAATCGATCTATGAAAGCCAGTCAGCAACTTGACCGGGAAAATGATGTTCTCCCCTGTTCTTCCGATCATTGCTGCTACTGTATGCTGGTGCTGTGGAGTTATCAGCGAACAGGGCAATGATAGGCATGAGGGGCAACTGTGCTAGTACTCTCTCTGAGCCTCGCCTGAAATTATACTTCAGTTAGGTTGCTATTTTGTTTATATCTGAGATTGCAATCTGTTTATTTGGCGTCGCAGAATAACTATAGCTTTGTCAAGCATAAACGAGGCCAGGAATGGCACTGTGTCCGATGTGGAGTATACTACTAGGCCTTGTTCACTTTACAAATTTTTTTTTTGAACTCGATGAATAATACCACTTTTGTCTTATTTGGCAAATATTGTCCCATCGTGGATCAACTAGGCTCAAAAGATTCATCTCGTGATTTTCAACTAAACTGTGTAATTAGTTATTTTTTTACCTACATTTAATACTCCATGCAAGCGGCTAAAAATTGATGTGATGGAGTCCAAATTCCAAGTTTTTTCACTCTCTCTCCATCACATCAATTTTTAGACGCATGCATGGAGTATTAAATGTAAGTAAAAAAATAACTAATTACACAGTTTGGTTGTAAATCACGAGACGAATCTTTTAAGCCTAGTTAGTCCATGATCGGACAAAGTTTGTCAAATACAAACAAAATGTGCTATAATGTCCAGATTATAAAAATTTGCAATCTAAACAAGGCCCAAGGCCCTAATCTTCCACGGTGCCTGTCTGTCAGTTGCAGACAGTACCTGGCTGCTGGAACACGTACCTTTCTGAAGCCAATAACTAAAGGCCACGAGATCAGCAGCAGATGAGAAGGCTACCTAACACAGATCGAAACCTTTCCTCTTACCTACCACACTGCGAGGTTGCATTGCATCACGAGCAGCAGATGAGAAGGCCACCAACAGCATCCTGCCTGACGGTCAATGTTACCTGACCAACTTGGCCCTTTCTTCTGACCTGGCTTTGACGCAGACACTTCCATTCCAGCTAACCTTTAGTAACATATACAATGATAATAATAATGGACTCTGACCAGCTACAAACTGATAATGGACTCTCCTTTCTACGTCGGTTTCCCACCGTCTTTAGAGTACATTTCCACCGTTGCTCAATGTCGGTTTGAAACGAGAGCTCAGATTTAACATTGCCATGGATTCATGAGCCCACAGGACTCCTAGTGCCCCCTATATAAGGTCCCCCATACCCCCTCCTCCAGGGGATACGTCAGCAGTCAAGAGAAGAATAGTCCTCTAAGTTAGGATCTAGCCTTTGTAAATAGAAAATAGTGAGATAGAGAGTAAGGGAAGAGTTTGGAGGAAGTGTCGGCCTGTCGGTACTCTCTCTACGGCTTGTACCTTGGCGGAATCAAGTTTTACTTGGGTTTGTTTCTGAGATTTCTCTGGTAATCAACTTCTGATTTAAGTAAGTTTTGTGTTTATATTGTACATCAGGTTCGCAACTCTTTTGAGTGCTTTAATCTAATCTATAGACGCTCTAGGTTAAAGTAGTAATTGTAGGTGTAAACGTGGTGCTTAGACTCTGGTTACTTGTGGATGTACCCTGCATTCTGGACTGGTGGTAGATCGTGAGGGTGACTATAAAGCCTCGTTGAGTCCTTCATAGTCCACCTCCTATTTGTAGGCCGATTAGGACCCGGTTGCTACGGAAAGCATCCTATGTTGGTGTCTTTCCTTAGTAATGTCCCCAGTTGAGTAGTAGAAGACACAACTTACTCAAGTTAGAATTAGAGAACCTTAGTAGTCCTCTCTACGCTCCTGTTTATACATAACCTTGTTGCTACCCCTAGTTAAGTTAGACTGTAATTAATCTCACACGTTTCCCTGTGGATACAATACTTGGAATACTCCAGATGAAAGCTACAGCGGTATCCATGTGCTTACGGATTTATCTGTGTGCGTCTAAAATATACCAACAAGGAAGGTATTATCAATGATGATGCTTGTCTAAAAAAGTTTATCACCAAATACTATAAGAATTTGTTTAGTTCTCCTGAACCCTCTTTTGTAACAATGGACGAGACTCCATAGATGACATCCCCCAAGTCACAGAGGTTGAAAATCAAATCTTGACACATAACTTCTCAAAAGACGAGGTAAAGGATGCCATTTTTCAAATGAAACATGATTTGGCCCCAGGGCCTGATGGATTTCCTCCAGAATTTTACCAGGCTTTCTAGAATAACATAAAAGGGGATTTGATGGAGATATTCGAGGAATTCCATAAAGGTGGCCTTCCACTTCAAAGATTAAATTTTGGGACAACAATCTTACTACCTAAAAGCACTGATGCTAAATAAATCCAACAATACACACCAATCTGTTTGTTGAATGTTAGTTTTAAAAATTTCACCAAAATGGACACTAATAAGATGGCTTTAGTAGCCTAAAAAGTTATTCTTCCTTCACAAACTACTTTCCTTCTAGGGAGAAATATAATGGAAGGTGCTGTAGTTCTACATAAAACTTTACGCCAGTCCCATAGGAAAAAGATGAGCGGGGTTATTTTTAAGATTGATTTCGAAAAGGCCCATGACAAGGTCAATTGGACATTTCTACATCAGACCCTTCGAATGACAGTTTTTTCCCAAAAATGGTGTAGCTAGATCCAATTTTTGTACAAGGTGGTAATGTGGGAATTAAGGTTAATGACTAAATGTGCCCTTACTTCCAAACACGAAAAGGTCTTTGGCGAGGCGATCCACTATCTCCAATACTATTTAATATGGTGGTAGACATGTTGGCAAATATTATTGCCAGAACCAAACAGTATGGACAAATAAAAGGGGTAGTGCCACATTTGGTTGATGGCAGGTTGTCTATCTTACAGTATACAGATGACACGGTGCTATTCTTAGATCATGATATTGAACAAGCAAAGAACATGAAGTTACTTCTTTGCACTTTTGAACAATTATAGGTCTTAAAATTGATTTCCACAAGAGTGAATTTTTTTGTTTTGACGAGGCAAAAAATAGTGAAGCAGTTTATTCACATCTTTTTGGCTGCAAGTTAGGCACCTATCCTTTCCGATATATTGGTCTCCCAATGATTTACCAAAAGCTAAATAACAAAGACCGGAAGAAAGTAGAAGAACGAATACAAAAGGACTCAGCAGTTGAAAAGGCAAGCATTTATCAATTGGAGGTAGACTGTTACTGATTAATTCAGTGTTGTCAAGCCTTCCCATGTTTACGCTTTCTTTATTTGAAATTCCTAGAGGTGTCTTGAAGAAGATAGAGTATTATAGATCAAGATTTTTTTGGCAAAATGATAATCACAAAAAAAAATATAGACTAGTTCAATGGTCTCATTTATGCCAATCCAAAGAACAAGGGGGTTAAGAATTATCATTCTAGATTTACAAAATAAGTGTATCTTGAGCAAATCGCTTTTTAAATTAAGCAATGAACATGGTATTTGGTAGGACTTATCGAGGAACAAATATATTAAAGATAAGACTTTGTCACGGGCACAGAAAAAAATCTGGAGACTCTCATTTTTGTATGAGTCTCATGAGTGTAAAGAAACTTTCTTGAGTTTGAGAACTTTCAGGTTAAAGGATGGTAAATGTCGATGTTTCACCACCGATAGCCTACCACGGGGGTACCCGGGGTAGTTTGTTTGGGCTTCAACGTATGCAGAACTCGACGGTAAACGCAAGAGACAGTCGATTTATCCTGGTTCGAGCCCTCGACCGTGATCGAGTAATAGTCCTACGTCCAGTTTGGCGTTAGCCTTTGCGTTGGATTGATTGTAAAGTGTTGTGTTATTCGTTCTCTTCTGTCTAAGTCCAGGAACTCCGCCCTCCTTTATATAGTCAGGAGGCCAGAGTCCTAGTCGGTTTACAATGTAGAGTTCCTAGTAGGATTACAGAATAATACTACTACTAATATTACATGGAAAGAGCCCTAGTTAGACTAGGGATTCTCCCTTCCTTGTGGGGTATCCCGTGGGTCCCGTATCGACAAGCCTCTGAGCACTTCATGGTTGAGCCCTGGAAGCCTCATCTTGTTCCTTCAGGTCTTGCCGAGCAGGAACAAGCGTCGTTCGAGTGCTTTCTTGAGTGAAACCATGTAGCGCTTCTTGGGATCTTCGAGTGGTGCGTGCTTTTTGAAGAAAAAAGTACTCCCATCTGAGTGTAGCCCCCGAGCCTCTTGCTATTTGGAACAAGGAGCTAGAGGGTCTTGCCTTAAAATTGCTCTGATTCTTCGTCGAAGGGCTCCCGAGCATATACCTGGATTTTTTATCAAAAAGAACTCAGATATAGCTCGGTCTGGGTTCTTTTTGTTGTGAGGCCTTGAAGTGGTCTGTCTTGAAGAAGTCCTCTTGGTGACGTGCGCTTTTTCGTGGAAAAAAGTGCACTCACTGAGTGTATCCCCCGAGCCTCTTGCTATTTGGAACAAAAAGTTGGAGGGTCTTGAATCTTATGTTGTTTGAAAAGAGCTGAAAAACCTCTCCTGTTGCAGCCCCCGAGCGTATATCCGGGTTCTTTTACTCAAAAAGAACTCGAATGCAGGGTTTTTGGCATATTCTCTGGTAGTCTGCTGTTGTCAGATGTGGTTGTATGATAGTGGTTGAGTGTAAATGTTGTTTGCTCACGAGTTGTACAGTGTTGGTATATCCTTTCGAATATGCTTGTCCTTGAGTACTGTTCCTTCACGCCTGAGTCCTCTTTCATTGAATTCTGTCTTTTCACTGTGTCCTTTGTTAGGTTTGTTCTGTTGGTGCTCCTGGTCCATGTGCACCGCTTCTTTGGTCTATAAATACCCTCCTAGTGTGCTGTTTTGATTCATCGAGCATTTTGTTGTGTGGTCTGAAATCTCTGTAGTCATGAATATGATAGTTTCTGAAGTAGAGCAGACCCCGGGCGTATCTTGTAGTTCTTGTATATCTTGTCGTAGCTAGAGGGAGTCTTGTGATAGAGATTAAAGGTAGACTAATCTCGCAGCGGCATTGTACCAGAAGGTATGTGGCGGTAGTTGGAGGAAGTCTTGTGATGCGGGATACGTTCCTTCATCCAGTAGTTCTGGGTAGATCCCCCTTGCCTGCCCTGCGACTGTCTGATGCAGATCAACGCCTGATCTGGTGTCACATCGGACTTGGGTAGACAGATGCCTGCTGGGCTTCCCTGTTCCATGTTGTCCTATCGTGCTGCTGACTTCCATCTCAGATGTTCTGCGTCCGTCCTTTGAAGAAAACAGTGTAGCCGAGTGCGGTTTGTTCTACCGAGTAGCAATTTGGAACACGTAGTCGTTCCAGAGCCTAGTTGTGTCTGGGTTCCTTTTTGCTACCTTGCTCGTCGTAGTACCGAGTTCGTTGGGTCTTGTAAGATGTGAAATCTTGTAATTTTTGAAGCCATTTATAATGGAAAGAATCTTGTCTTCTGGGTTGTCATTCTTTTTTCCTGCTGATGTCCTGGTTGTTTGTGAGATTCCCGAGTTCTTTCTATAAGAACCGAGTTCTTGTGTTCCTTATGAGGTAACCCTTTGTTGCTTCATGGTTGATGAGTTCTTTTATAGCAATATGTTAACTCTGCTTTGGTGCTGGATGGATAAGTCTGACATCTGCCCATTGAACTGTACCTTTGTGTAGAAGTGTGACGTCTATCATTTCAGCTTTGTCAGTTGTGTTGGGAAATGAACCATTGCGTTCTGATGCCGTGTTTAAACGGGCCTAGTGGGCCATATTTTTATTGCTGTAAAAATCTATTTAAAGACCTTCTTTCTTCTTTTTCTTTGCTGTCCTACTTTTGCCTTGAAACCCTAGTCCTCACTCCACCGTTGCCATTGTCGCCGTCATCTGAGCGCCGCCGCCTGACCGTCATCGTTTCTTAGTGCCTTATTGCTTTCGCTAGTTTATGGGTAGGAAGAAATCAGCGAGCAAGTCCCAGGCAACCTTTGTAGACGAGGAGGCATCACTTTCTATGATTGAAAATCAAGAATTCATGGTCATGAGGGCTGCTCAGAAGGTCTGGCCGGCTTTGACTACGACTGAGGATCAGTTGCACGAGCTTGTCAGTGATTGCCTGATCCAGGACAAGGAGATTGCTGAGTGGAGAGCTCTAGGCCAGCATCGGGTCCCAGCTCTGGGCTCTGGTGAGATTGTTCTTTTTGTCTCCTTTATCCGTGCTGGACTCTATCTTTCTACCTCTGCTTTTCTTCATTGCTTTCTCAATTATTTTGGGATTAGTTTGAACCATCTTACTCCCAATGTTGTCCTTCATCTTTATGTTTTTGTTCATCTTTGTGAAACTTTTCTTGGAATTCCTCCTTCTTTTTCTCTCTTTCGTTACTTCTTCCGTCTGAAGCCCCAACCCCACAGCGATGACACCCATGTTCTTGGTGGCTGCAGGATTCAGTTTCGGTAGGGTCGTAAGAGTAGATTCTTTTATTATGACTTAGTTGATTCTGTGAGGGATTGGCATGCTGACTGGTTTTATGTCGCCAATATGATTCCTCCTCTTGCTGTCCATTCTGGTTCTGGTCCCATGGTTAGCGATCGGTGGGAAAAGAATCCCCTGATGGTGGATGAGCTCCAGGCAATCAAGCCATTTCTTGAGAGGATATGTGCTCTGAAACAGCAAGGCTTGACCGGCTTCGGTATCATTTCTAGTTTTCTTCGCCGCCGTGTTCAACCTCTGAAGGAGCGAGAGAACTACAATTTTGAATACTCTGGAGTGGAGGACCCTTCTCGTATGGTCCCTGCCCATGAGTTGACTGGTGAGGAGGTGCTCGAGCGCCTTTAGAAGATGTTGAAGGGAGTAAGCGTCGTCTCGCATACTATCCCTGAGTATTATGCTAACAACCCGCCTCCTGCTGTGAGTTGTTTTTTCTTATGCTGGTACTTTTTGTATTT
Source organism: Miscanthus floridulus (assembly GCF_019320115.1). NCBI lineage: Eukaryota > Viridiplantae > Streptophyta > Magnoliopsida > Poales > Poaceae > Miscanthus > Miscanthus floridulus. The sequence continues at coordinate 185,233,957 of NC_089587.1, read as the reverse complement.
CCTTTGCTGTCTCCACTATTCACTTAATCTTTCTTGTCTGGTTGTTTTACTCTTTTATAGGAATTGGGGCGTAACTTCGTTGATTCGATCCCCCTTGATGACTGCCCTGCCATTGTGGAGCTTGGGGAGAATCTTGCTAGGGCATCTTTAACCAATAAGTTTCAAACCACCATGATGTTTCCTGGTGTTTCTTCCGCAGTTCTTGACACATATGTAGAGTATGTTCCTCATCCAGTTCCTCGAGCTTCCCATAGTGTTGGAAAAAGGGGGCGAGCGGATTGTTCTTCTTCTGGTTTGCCTGCCACCAAAAAGTCTCACCAATCGAGTACTCGCCCAGGTACTCAAGTTATAGGTAGCGTGCTCCTAGGTGAACATATTAATATGCTTTGTCTTTTTGTTGTTTGTTTTTGCCTCTAACCAAGTAATTTTCTTCTTTTTCAGATGGCGCTGTGGTTGCCATGTTTGAGAGTGAGGAAGATGAGGATGATGATGTGCCCCTTGTTACGCGTTGGTGAGTTGTTTTCTTGTTTTTCTGCTATTGAAAACGTCTTTTTGTTCTGACTTTGTCCTTGTTCTCTTGTAGTAAGCAGTCGTCGACCTCGAGTTCTTTTGGAGCCCCGGTATCGACCACGCCACTCCTGTTGCAAGGTGGTGGTGATATTTTTGCTGCTATAGTTCCCCCTGTAAGGTCTTCTGTTGGTCTTAGGGGTTTTATGAAGAAGAAGATAGCTAAGTGAGTGAATCCTGGTTATGTTTCTTTGCTTCTGTTTTCCTCTTCTCTGATTCATATTCTTATCGTCGATTTTCCTTATCATCTTGCAGGCCCTCGCCTTCCCTTAACCCTCAGTCAACTTCTTGTTAGTCCTCTGGTGCGCCCCTGTGTTCTGAGTCTCGGGACTCAGAATGTGCGGTCGGTGAGGTGGCTATGAGGGGGACAGGGTTCTCTGGTGATTCCATAGCTGCTGATTTGCTGGCTCCGGAGGTGACCGTGACCGTGGCGGTGGAGCCATCTGAGGAGGTAGCCGGGGCTTCCCAGGGTACGGCCCTGGTCTTGTCTTCTTTGCCTCGGCTGGCTTCTCCCTCTGCTCCTCTTCCTAGTGGCGTTCAGTGTTTGGATGATGATGTGGTGCAACAATTCGATGCCACTCATCAGTTGTCAGAGCTGACCGCTGCCTGGGGAACCTTCGCGACTTCTTTCAGAGAAAAACTCTAGGTAAGTTTTTTCTGAAGTTCTTTCTTTGGATGTTCGTCTTTCTTCTGTTCTTATGTCTTATTTTTCTCTCTCTTTGCTCAGTCTTTTTCTTGGGATCATACCGGCTTCTTTTTCTCGTCTAAAACCAAGAAAAAGTTGTCTTCTAAGGTTAGTGCCCTAACAATAGAGCTTGACCTCTGTCGAGCTGAGATGGAGACCGAGCATCAAACGCACCAAGGGGAGGAACAGGCTCTCTGGGTGGTTGAGGCGGAAAAGCAGAGGGATGCAGCTGTCCAGGAGGCCTTGAAGAATGTGGAGGCCATGAAGAATGAGTGCAATGGTATTACGGGTTCTTTTTGTTTCCTCTTGTATTCAAATTTCCCTTTCTGCTGACTTGTTTTTGGTGCCTGGTCTAGCTCTCCGAGTTGAAAAGCAGAAGCTCTCGGAGGGTATTGAGGAAATGAAGACACTTGCTCGTAATAGTCACAACAGGGCTGAAGAGGTAATTACTCGTGCTGAAGAAGAACTCACCCTTGCCAAATTGATTAGGCGTGGAGCTAATAGGGATCTTGTGCAGGTCCAAAAACGGTTGAAGTCTTGACTAGTAAGTTGGCGACGGCTACTGAGAACTAGAATGCTTTGTGGAAATCCTTTCAGTCAGTAGTCGATCTTCTCCGGACTCCATCGGATGATGGTCAATCTTGGGCTCAGTTTATTCCCCAAGTTTTGACCCATTTCCAGGAGTTCGTGAAGAGATGCGCCCAACTATGTACCAGAAACGTTCTTGCCCAGGTCCGGGTTCTTGCTCCGGGGGTGTCTTTGTCCAAGATTGTAGAGGAAGCCAAGAGTCAAGAATATCTGGATGTCGTTGAAAAGATGGAGCCTGAGGTCGAAGATTTGGCCAGGAGGATTGTAGATAATCTTAATATTGATATTTCTTCTCCTGAAGACGATGCTTGATGTATTTGACCTTTGTACTCTAGCCTCTATAATAGGATATTATACTTCTTTTTTAATGAAGATCCTTTATTTTTCATTGATGTCTTCTTTGCCTAGATGTCTTTGATTTTGTCAAGTGCTTGTCATGCTTTCGTCTACGCCGTGTAAACAACTCGGTATTTGTAGATCGTTGTCTTGACAAACTTTCTTGATTTATCAAGTGCTTGTCTGGCTTTCGTCTGTGCCGTGTAAACAACTCGGTATTTGTAGATCGTTGTCTTGACAAACTTTCTTGATTTGTCGAGTGCTTGTCTGGCTGCCGTGTAAACAACTCGGGGTAAGTAGATCTTTGTCTTTACAACCTTTTTATTCTTGTTAGTACTGAAAAGACTTAGGTCCAACGATCTCAAGCATCTTTAGTTTCTTCTTTTTAGCTTTTTGCTTAATTCGAGATGTGACCAGCATCTAGCTCTTTATCTGGTTGTAAAAACATCTTAGGATCGGTTCAGGTGTTAGCTTATTAGCTACCCTCATCGGCGGGCTCAAGCATCTTTTTAGCTCTTTTGCTCTCAGCCGGTATGCTCAGGCGTAATTTCAGCCATTTTGCTTTTTGGGTCAGGTGTTAGCTTTTTAGCTACCCTCATCGGCGGGCTCAAGCATCTTTTCAGCTCTTTTGCTCTCTGACGGTATGCTCAGGCATAATTTCAGCCATTTTGCTTTTTGGTTCGGGTGTTAGCTTATTAGCTACTCTCATCGGCGGGCTCAAGCATCTTTTCAGCTCTTTTGCTCTCAGCCGGTGTGTTTAGTGAAAACAACTCAGGAAAAGTCGTAATAAGACATCTGTTTGTCGAGGAACACCATCTTTATTGATCATGAACGTTTACATGCTTAGTGAAAACAACTGGGGGAAAGCCATAATAAGACATGTTGTCGAGGAACGCTATCTTTATTGATCATGAACGTTGATCTCTTGTGGCTTGTATATATGTTCTTCCTTGTGTTGTTTTCATTTGTAGAATCTTCTTAGTTGGCTGATGTGCCATGTATTGTTGACTTCTTTTCCATCTTTAGTTATCAACTTGTACGTTCCTGGTCCGGTGACTTTTGTGATAATAAAAGGACCTTCCTATGGACTGAGTAGTTTATGGCGTCCGTCAGTTTTTTGTATTCTTCTTAGTACTAGATCTCTGATTTGGAGTGATCGAGGTTGGGTATTCTTGTTGTAGTGGTGTCTTAAACCTTGGAGGTATCTGGCTGATTGAAGGGTAGCATTTACTCTGACTTCTTCCGTCCTGTCGAGTTCTAATCTCCGAGTGTGTTCTGCTTCTCCTTCATCATATTGTTCTATCCTTGGTGACGTCCAGATCAAGTTGACAGGTAGTACTGCTTCTGATCCATAAACTAGGAAGAAAGGTGAGTATCCGGTGGCTCTGCTTATTTAAGTTCGTAGCCCCCAAACTACTTTGGGTAATTCTTTAATCCATTTGGATCCATAGTCCACTAGTTCTTTGTACAATCTTGGTTTTAATCTGGCTAGTATGAGTCCATTAGCCCTTTCTACCTATCCGTTGGCTTCTAGATGTGCGACTGATGCGTAATCTATGCTGAAACCACAATCCCGTGCTCAACTTTGGAATTCTACAACTATAAATGGAGAACCCAGATCTGTGATGATTTGATTGGGCATGCCAAAGCAGTGCATAATGTCTTGGATGAACTCGACTGCTTTGGCTGCGCTATATTTTGCGAGTGGTTTGTATTCAATCCACTTGGTGAACTTGTCAATTGCTACAAAGATGTACTCAAAACCGCCCTTTGCTTTCTTGAGAGGTCCTACTTGATCTAGCCCCCAGCAGGAGAAAGGCCAAGCGGGAGGGATGCATATCAGATTGTGAGCTGGTACATGAGCTTGTCTTGCGAACATTTGACAATCATTGCATTTTCTGATGAGTTCTTCTGCGTCTTTCAAAGCGGTTGGCCAGTAGAATCCGGTTCAGAAATCTTTGCCGGCTAGTGTTCTTGAAGAGGCATGATTTCCACAGCAACCTGAGTGTATTTCTTCTAAGATTTCTTTGCCTTTTTTCAAACGAGACACATTTTAGGAGTACTCCTGATGATGTGGCTCTTCTGTATAGCTTGTCCCCTACTAGGACGTAGTTCTTGCTTCTGCGAATAACTCAGGTAGCCTCCGCTTTATCTGCTGGCAACTTATTCTCTTTGATGTAATCGATAAAAACCTGGGTCCATGAGATGGTGATTACCAAAATCTGGGTGCCTTTAGCTGGGAGTTCAGGGGTTATCTCTCCAGGTTGTTTGATAAAAGGAGCTGATAACTCTTCTATGAATACACCGGGTGGTACCTTCGCCCTGTCTGACCCGAGCTTGGCGAGGACGTCTGTCGCAATATTAGAGTCACGCAGGAGATGTAGAATTTCCAATCCTTGAAAATGTTTTTTGAGTTTTTGTATTTCAGCACAGTAGGCACCCATGTTTTCTTTGGTGCAGTCCCAATCTTTGTTGACTTGGTTGACGACTACCGCTGAATCGCCATGTACGAGTAATCGCTTGATTCCAAGGGTAATTGCCACTCGGAGTCCGTGGATGAGGTCTTCGTATTCTACTTCATTGTTTGTAGCTTGCCATAATATCTGAAGGACATACTTGTGTTGCTTTCCGTCTGGAGAGATGAAGAGAACACCTGCACTAGCTCTGCCTAGCTTGAGTGATCCATCAAAATACATCTTCCAATGGTCAAGGATGGTATTTGACATAGGTTGTTGAATTTCTGTCCACTCGGCAACAAAATCGGCAAGGGCTTGAGATTTGATTGCCTTCCGTGGGGTGAAATCGATATTGAGAGCACCAAGTTCAACTGCCCACTTAGATATGCGCCCTGTTGCGTCTCTATTGTGTAGGATGTCTCCGAGTGGGAAGTCTGTCACCACGGTAATCTTGTGGCTTTCAAAATAGTGGCGAAGCTTGCGTGAAGTGATCAGGAGGGCGTAGAGTAGTTTTTGCACATGCGGGTACCGGATTTTTGATTCTGACAGTACTTCACTAATGTAGTATACAGGGCGTTGTACTTTATGTACGCGCCCTTCTTCTTCTCTTTCTACGACTATTGTTGTGCTGATCACAGTTGAAGTTGCTGCAATATACAGCATCATGTCTTCGTTTTTCTTTGGAGGTGTGAGAACGGGTGAGGAGGTGAGGTATGCCTTAAGTCTTTTGAAAGCTTCGTTGGCTTCTTCTATCCACTTGAACTTGTCTGTCTTCTTTAGTAGTTTAAAGAAAGGTAACCCTTTTTCGCCGAGTCTTGATATGAAGCGATTGAGGGCCACCATGCAGCCTGTTAGTTTCTACACATCTTTGACACTTCGAGGAGGGCCCATTTCTGTTATGGCTCGAATTTGCTTGGCGCTGGCTTCGATTCCACGATGACTGACCAAGAATCCGAGTAGTTGTCCTAAAGGAACTCCGAATACACACTTGTTTGGGTTCAATTTCCACCACCACATCTTCAGGTTTTCGAAGGTTTGCCTTAAGTCTTCAATTAGTGTGTCCCAGTTCTTTGTTTTTACTACTACGTCATCCACATATGCCTCTATGTTTTCGCCAATCTGATCACCAAGGCACGTTTGGATAGCTCTTTGGTATGTGGCACCAGCATTCTTGAGTCCAAACGACATGGTCTTGTAGCAATAGGCACCGAACGGAGTGATGAAAGATGTCTTGCTCTGGTCTTGTTCCTGTAATGTGATTTGGTGATATCCTGAATAACAATCAAGGAAGGATAATAGGGCAGATCCTGCTATTGAATCAACTATCTGATCAATGCGTGGCAGCCCGAATAGATCCTTCGAGCAGTGTTTGTTGAGATCTGTATAGTTGATGCACATGCGCCACTCGTCCGTATTCTTCTTTTGTACTAGAACTAGGTTTGCTAGCCAATCTAGATGAAGGATTTCTCTGATGAATCTGGCTGCCATTAGCTTTGTAATTTCTTTTTTAATTGCTGCTTTCTTGTCGGGTGAGAATCGTCATAGCCATTGCTTCACAGGCTTGGAGCCCTCATTGATATCAATTCTGTGCTCAGCCAACTCTCTTGGGACACCTGGCATGTCGGTCGGCTTCCAAGCGAAGATACCTTTGTTGTCCCGAAGAAAGTTGGTGAGCGCGAGTTTCTATTTTGCTGAGAGATGGGCGTTGATGGTTGCCGTCTTGGAGGGATCACCGGTGCCCAAGTTGATTTGCTTGACGTCGTCTTCTTTTGGTGGTGCGAGGATGCTGGGCTTTTTAGCCGGTATCTCTAGTTCTTCTGGGCTCGTTTCTGTGGCAATAGTGGCTATTTCTTTTCTACTATTGGCGATTTGTGCTTTGGCTGCAATTTGAATTGCCTGGACGTCGCAGTCAAAAGCGCGCTTCAAATCACTTCAAAGGGAAAGTACACCATTAGGCCCTGGCATCTTAAGCAATAGGTATGGGTAATGTGGTATCACCATGAATTTTGCTAGAGCTGGGCTCCCGAGGATTGCGTGATATGATGAGTCAAAGTCTGCAACTTCAAACTTGATGAACTTTGTTCGGTAGTTTGAGGGAGTTCCAAAAGTAACCGATAGAGTGATTTGTCCAAGTGGCATGGCTGCCTTGCCGGGTACTATCCCATAAAAAGGGGTGCTCGTTGGTGTAATCATCCCGGCAAGTTATAGTCTCATCTTCCTTAGCGTTTCTGAAAAAAATGATGGAGTCTGGCTCCCCCATCGATTAATACTTTTGTGACAGTCATACCGGCGATAGTTGGATCTAGAACAAGTGGGTAATGGCCTACATTTCCTATGCTAGTCCATTGGTCTTCTCTTGAAAACTGGATTGGATATTGTGACCAATTGAGATATCTTGGAGTAGCCGGCTCTGCTGCCATGATGGTTCGTAGAGCTAGCTTTTCTTGATGTTTGCTTCTAGAATCTGAGGCCCCAGCGAAGATCACTGCTACTGTCCCCCTAGATTTTTGGAATCTCTTGTCTTCGTGGTTGTCTTCATCTTTTTCTGATTGTCTTCTTTAGTGCTTACCTTATTATCTTTTCTTCTGTATCGCTCGTTGAAGGTGTAGCAATTTCCAGTGGTGTGATTTCCTTTAGGATGCAAAATGCAACGCATGTTTTCAATGTCGTCATACCCTCTGGGTTTGGAAAACTTCCTTGATTTATTAGCCATCGCCATGGTGTTGTCTGGTCCACGTTTTCTTTCCTAATGTCTGATATTTTGATGATTTCGCTTGTCCGGGTTGTTTTGGTTGTTTTTATCCGAGAACCTTTCTCGTGTCTTCTCCTCTGCAGTAATCATCTTTTCTACTGTGCGTCTGAATTCTTCATTGTTTCTCGGGTTTTCTTTGCAGAAGTCTTAAAATTGCCACCTAGCCATAATTCCGTGAGAGAAAGCTTCGATTACTTCTCGTTCGGTGATGTCATGTACTTGAGCACGTAGCTCACCAAATCGTCGATAGTAATTTCTAAGAGTTTCGCCTCCTTTCTGCTTGAGTCCTTTTAATTCTGCGTGGGTGATGGGATGCGTAACGATGCCCACAAAATTTCCACAGAAAACTCTTTGCAAGTCCTCCCAATTTCTGATTGACCCTGGATTTAATTTGTCGAACCATTGGAGGGGCATGGTTTCCAGTGCCATGGGAAAAAATAAGGTCTTGATATCGTCGTCTCCTTCGGCTAGTTTAATCGACTACGAGTAAATCCTAAGCCACTGCCTTGGTTCGGTCTTGCCATCATATTTAGAGTGGTTGGACGGCTTGAACTTGTGAGGTAGTCGTATTGAAGCAAGTCTGTTTGCAAAACAGGGGAATCTATCGTGCGCTCTAGCTTCTTTGTATTCCAATTCGGCACCTCCTTCCTACCAACTGTCGTTTTGGTGAGAGTAGTTCTACGGGGATGTCTAAATAGGTGCTTCGCTTCTGATCTTCCTTGGTTGTTCGGTTTGGTAGTTTTGACTATGGTCCCTTCTACTTTCTCTATTGTGACTTCCACTTGGTCCAAGTCTCTCAAAAGCGGACTTCCTTTGATTTTGATCTTCCTTCCTATGAGATGTTGACCTGGCAGGTAGTCTTGAGCGGGCCCTTCCGTCGTGCGTCCTTAGGGCTGCTGACTAGAGGAGGTCTCGGAGCTATTCCTATTTTTCACTGGGAAGTGATGTCGCTCTGAGTTCTTCTAGTGCTTCTCGGATTCTATTGTAGGGTGTATTCGCCGCACATCTTTCTTCGACTTCTTGTTCTGATTTTCTTCTATCGTACTCAGTCAGATCTGACTCATATTTGATCCAAGCTTCCTTGTGCTACCTAGCACGGCGTTGGCATCCTTGTTTCAATTTGTTTCTTCTTTCTCTAGCTTACCTCTGACTCTCGGTCTCACCATCGTGCCCCTGGATAAAGGGTGATATGTTGGACTCAGATTCGTCCGATGACCTGATGTCGGGTGCTTCTGGGGGACCAAAGGTGATCGAGGACGGCGAACCATGAATACTTCTCGTGCGTGAATTGTTCTATTATCGGTGTTGGTTTTCACACTGTCGGAGTTGTTGATGATTTTAGTATAGGCTTCAAGGTCATAGATCGAGTCTCCCTCTTAGTAGGATAGAATTGCTATCGTTGTCGTGCCGACTAGTTGGGTACCGCTGTCCTCAGGAACTGAACCTGGCCAGTGGACGATGCAGTCTTGAGATGTTATATTTAGTACGAGACCTTCCTAAGCTCCTTTTAGTGGCATTCTAAGCACCGGATCGAGGGATCCTTCGGGCTGTGTCTGATAAGATTTTGCCATGTTGTGGAGTCCGAACAGAAAAGGACCCGACTTCTTGAAAGAACTTTGAGTGTATTCTGAGTTGTATTCTTGATAGGCCGAAGCCGTGTTCTGGAACCCTGCCGGAAAAGAACTTGGTTTCTCGAAAGAACTTGAGTAAGATTCCATCTCGAATGCGGAGCCTAAATTTGAGTTGGATGCGCAAAGCCACGAAATGTGAGTTGGATCGGACATCACGAGCCGTGCGAATCTTCTAGTGAGTTGATCTGTCGTAGTCGCCAAAAAACAAAGGTCTTCAAGGTGATCCAAATCTTCGAGGAGACAGCTTTGGAGCTTGCCATCGTCGCCTACCTCGCAGATCCATGAACCAAAGATGAAGGTTGATCCCATCGAGAAGATCATGTTGTCGAGGTCCGTCGAGCTCTCGAATGCAAATTCGCCGAAAGCCCCTACCTGGCGCGCCAGCTGTCGATGTTTCACCACCGATAGCCTGCCACGGGGGTACCCAGGGCAGTTTGTTCGGGCTTCAGCGTATGCAGAACTCAACGGTAAACGCAAGAGACAGTCGATTATCCTAGTTCGAGCCCTCGACCATGATCGAGTAATAGCCCTACGTCCAGTTCGGCGTTAGCCTTTGCGTTGGATTGATTGTAAAGTGTTGTGTTATCCGTTCTCTTCTGTCTAAGCCCAGGAACTCCGCCCTCCTTTATATAGTCAGGAGGCCAGAGTCCTAGTCGGTTTACAATATAGAGTTCCTAGTAGGATTACAGAATAATACTACTACTAAGATTATATGGAAAGAGTCCTAGTTAGACTAGGGCTTCTCCCTTCCTTGTGGGGTATCCCGTGGTCCCGTATCGACAGTAACCAAATCAGGTTCTGGGAAGATACCTAGTTAGGGAACCAACCACTACAATCCCAATACCCAACTTTATTTAACATTGTTCGTAGGAAACAAGCAATTTAAAGGTTGTAGACGTATTAAGCTCAATTCCACTTAATGTTGAGTTTAGAAGGGCATTATAGAATGGAACCACCTAGTAGCAAGGATGGTAAATATTGACGTACAACAGGGTAATGATAGTTTTGTTTGGAGTTTGCATAAAACAGGTTTATTCACAGTTAACTCGATGTACAGTTTCCTAATCAGTAATGGCTTAAAAGTATCACAACTTCACATGTAGTTTGGCGACTTAAAATCCCCTTGAAGAAGATTAAAATCTTTATTTGGTTCTTTAAAAGAGGGGTTATTCTCACTAAGGATAACATGGCAAAGAGGAATTGGAATGGAGATAGGTCCTATTGGTTTTGTAGCAAACCTGAAACCATCCAACATCCACTACTACAAAAATGATTTCGTGAGGCACTACCCTCTTATTAACGTAGGCGGGCACAGTGGGTGTCCGCCTCCGTTAATTTGCGGCAAGGCTCGCGACCGAGCACCTGCCTGCATTAATTATCAACCGTTAACCCATTAACCGAGGTGGGTGGGTTAAATCGCAAAAACAGAATTCAAATTCAAATAAAATAGCGGGCTATTTTTTTTAAAAAATGAAAAATGATTAATAGAGGCGGGCATATTAAAAAGGGCTGCCTCCGTTAATCCGTTTGCGGAGGCGGGCGCCTTAGTGCTGCCACCTCTATTAATGGTTATTAGCGCAGGCATTCGGTGGCTGCATGTGTTAATGGTGTTAACGCCCGCCTCTGTAAAGCCGCATTAATGCATTCTTTTTGGCAGAGGCGGACGCTTTACCTACCTCCATTAACCCAAAATACCCGCCTGCAATAAGATTTATGTAGTATTGATCTCTCCTTTGATTGCTCACATGCCATGTTTTTATGGAGAGCGGTTCATATGGTGTTAGAAATTAAGCCACCTCAAAATGCCATGTAACTTGTTTAATGGATGGTACTCTTAGAAAGATAAGCATTTTCGATCACTCTTACTGGTTAGTGCGGCAGCCATTTTATAGTCAATCTGGATAACAAGGAACAAAGTTGTTTTTAACAGTTGTTGACCAATTCTCTTTTGCGGGTGTTATTGGGGGGGGGGGGGGGGGCATTGGCTTCGGTTCGGAGCCCAATTACAACGGTGTGAGGTTCAACAAGCGCTTATGGTGAAGGCTTGTCGAACTTTGGAGACCACGGCAACAAGTCTCTTTGCGTCCTATGTTCTTTGTTTAGAATTGGGTTTTAAGTTGTTTTTCTTACAAGAACTTTGTTTACAGAGTTGTTAAATAAGTTATGATAAGTTAGTCTGACTCCTCTTCAATGAGGATGAGTCCGGATACTCTTTCCATTATCTAAAAAGTCAATCATGTGCAACAGACAAAGTAATCGGCTTGTCGAAGTCCAGGCATGTGCCGGATTCATCATATACGTGAGAGTCGCTGGTTGATGGAACGTGCAGAGAAGCCGTGCACTTCCGGGGGAGCTAATAATGGTTTGGTGCTCGGCGGTAAGGCGACACCCAGTTTGTGTTCTTGAAACTGAAGAACAAAAGGTGCAGGCTGAAGAGAAGCATGTGCATGTTCTTTTCGACTTTTCTCTGAGACTAAAGAGAAGCATGTGCAGTTGTGCCGTGCATCCATATGCAGGATTTTCTGACCATGTGGTGCCAAAGTCAATAAATTTCCATTTAATTGAAGAGAATTTTGAATAATCTTTTCCTTATGGCAAAGACTGTTGAAAAGTCGGGCTGAAAAGTATTATTCGCTGATTTGTTGTGAGAGAAAAATATTGTACTATGGCTGATAAGGCAGACTGATAAATTCAAACGAACAAGACCAAAAGAATTATGGATTGTATAAAAAAATGTACGTGTGCTTATGTTTATGTTTTGACTAGCAAACTGCCAGTTCAGTATTGCTTGTTGTGAGACGGCAAACAAGTGGTATAGCACTACCAACCTTGTGTGTATAATCTATAATGTACTCTCATTTTTTTTCATGAGAGGAAGAAAGGATGTCAACATGTCGATGAAATTAAGTTCAGTGGCGCAAAAAATATTTTATTGGTAGGTGCAGAAAGAAATATTAATATGTTCAACTGTTAGGTACACCATGCATGTGTCCTTAATTAGCTGCCATATGCAACTAACCACGGATCGTGTTGGTAACATGCATCATTATGCTTTAATCTCGCCGCAAGGCAGTATGATAATCCCCAATACAATGGACACCATTAAGCAGAGAAGGACAGCTGACTTCTTGCTTCCTGTTATGGTCATGACGAACCACATAGATCCTGTAAATCCCATCTCTGTAAATCACAGTGGTAACAGCTGCTTGGATGATGAGCAGAGCCGATAAGTCAGGCATGTGTTCCTTTCATCTACGAAACAAGAACTAACGCTAGTCCGTTGCGCAGGACCCACTAAGAGAGGTGAGAAGGGGATGTCTAGTTGACCTAAAGTTGGATCAGATTGCTATTACTGAACTGTTGCTGAAAGTTAGTTCCAACTACTAGTCCCCTGAGACAGACAGAGCAGTAGCAAGCCTACACATTGTTCGTCCCAAGTCCCAACCATGATGTCGAGGCGTGCGTGCGTCCATGCTCCCTTGCCTTCCCACCAAGAATTCAGATAAGGTCACAATAACATTTTCACAGGAAGTGTTGACCCATTGTGCTTTGAACAGACCTACGAGCAAAAGCCAAGTATATTCCTTTGATTGTTCAATGGCTAGAAGCATTTGTGTAATTTTGTTTATCTTCTTCTGTACCTTTTTTGTTTCCTGAACTTTTGTACCTCTTGGATTTATTTTTCAATAAATTTCAGTAGGGGCTTACACCCCTCCTATTCAATCCAAAAAAACAAAAAGAATAGACCCTATAAAAATTTCAGCTCACTTCAACTTTGTCGTTTAGAGTTTTGAGTTGTCGGTGCAGAAAGTGACCAACACGTAAATATTTGTAGTTTAGCCATACGTTGTGATCGGAGGTGGCCTAGCACTCAATGACACAGGGTTTATACTGGTTTAGGGAACGTGCCCTACGTCCAGTTTGAGTCGGTCGGTGACTTTATTCCTGAGCCCAGGTGGGCTCGAAGTTTGCAGTGGGGTTTAAACGAGAAGGAGAAAGATGGAGGGTACAAGAGGTCCGGTCGAACTCTGGTCAGAGGGGCCGAGAGTGACGGGAGATCTGCTATGTGCTATGTGTTCGAGCGTGTGCTCAAGATTTGAACCTGGTGGTTCTGTTGTTATGTACAAGTGAACTTGATCGATCTGAATCAACTTAACTGTTGAAAGAGAGCGCATCCTCTTTTATAGATGAAGGGGGTGGCCTTACAGGTGAGAGGAAGAGAGTACGTTTACTGCTAAGTCTTGCTGCCCACGCTGGCAGGTATATGATGATGGTAGACGCCCACAATACTGCTGAATGTCAGATGTACGTGGGAGGTTGTGTCATCTTCTTCAGGTATGGCAGATGTCGGTACCTGCTATACCGTTGATGCCGAGAGGCATGCAGGGGGTTTTACCATGTTTGCCTGGCACGGTAAATACCGGCGCCCACAACACTGTCGATGCCTCAGAGGCACACGGGGGGAGCCTTACCGTATTTATCTGGTATGGGAGTTGATGGCACCCACAACACTGTAGGGGAAAATATCGGCGCCTACAAGGGAAAATATCGGCGCCTACAACACTGCTTGCGTTCTGTCATGCCAATGAGGTCGCAGGGTACTGTCCTGCAGGTGTACAGGGTACGATCTTTGGTATTGCAGTTGACTTGAGTGTGCTGGCTTACTTTCTCTGTCCATTTCCTGGTCCCTACCGAGCGGGCGTCCCCGGTCGGTTGGTCCCAGTCGGCTCTGATTGCGCCAGTTGGAGAGGAGTTGTAAGCAGGGGTTCGGCGCATCCCCGGTCGGAGAAGCGGGTCGGAGTCGGAAGTGGTGTTTGGCCAGGCCTTTCGGTCGGAGAGTCCGTCCGGAGACGGGCTAGAGACCAAAGCGAGCTCTCCGATCGGAGAAGTGGGCCGGAGTCGGAAGCGGGTGTCGTTCCTCCTCGGCTAGGCCTTCCGGTTGGAGATTGGATCGTCCTTCTAGCCTGACGTCTAGGTATTTGGGTCGGCCCATGAGTTGCGCGTTGCTCGTAACATTGTCTGTTGGGCCGAGCCTTTGTTGGGAAGCCGGTCCATGAGGGACCACGGGTTTATGAACCCGACAAGAGCCTCCAAGCCCCCGGGCGATTCGGGTAGAATCGTTTGGGGGATTTTTGTCTCGACGGAGCGCACCCGTGGGTGTAGCCCCCGAGCCCCTGAGTGATTTGGGCAGAATCATTTGGGGGGGGTTTCGTGTCGTCAGCGAGGGAAGTTTTTGTTTTCTCAGTGGGTGCGCGCGAGCGCACCCGCGGGTGTAGCCCTCGAGCCCCCGGGTGATTCGGGTTGAATCGCTTAGGGGTTTTTTTGTCAGCGAGCGTGTGTGCGTGTTTTTTAGTCGATACGGAGTTGTCGCAGCCGAGGCGGTTAGTTTAGGGATCGGGCGAGACAGATCTCGCGGATCCTAGCATTAGTGCAGCCCGCGCAGCTGAGGTAGTTAGTTTAGGGATCGGTGGATCCTGGAGTTGGTGCAGCCCACGCAGCCGAGGTAGTTAGTTTAGGGATCGGTGGATCCAAGGCAGTTAGTTTAGGAATCGGTGGATCCTGCGTCGGTGCAGCCCACGTAGCTGAGGCAGTTAGTTTAGGGATCGGGCGAGTCGGAGCTAGCGGATCCTGGCCTTGGTGCAGCCCGCGTAGCCGAGGCAGTTAGTTTTGGGATCTTGAGCCCTTGAGTCCCATTAGCCTTTGGCAGGGGTCGGTTTGAGTTTTGTGCGTTACCCCGTCCTTCATTTCTCACAACCGGAGGGGCTGAGTTTTGTCGCTTGCCTCGATCGCTTAGGCTTGAGTGACACACTCGGTGAGCTCGCTAACGGGTATGATCGAGTGAAATCTGGGTCTGTCGTTCATGACGGGTTCGGCATAGCCCTCTTGTGACATTCCACTGCTCCTTTACCTGCAACCCGGCATATGCCTAGGTCGTTCCGGAGACCGACCCGGGTGGCCCGCTGGCCTCCCCTCAATTGAGATTCTATGGGTTTGGCAAGAGGTTTAGGATCGAATGAGAAGGTTGAGATGACCCTGTCTGCTTTGGGGCAGACTGGGCGAGGACCGCATGGGGCTCATCTATGTTTTCTCCCATGCCTCTATTTGACGCGAGGCGGCCTCGAGCCCATTGTGGGTCAGCCTTCATACCCTAGTTGGTCGTTGCTCATGTTGAATGAGGCAACTGCCGCTTCATGACACAACACGGAGCGTTGTGATGTATTTCGCCGCACGTGCGATGCCTTAGTTCCCGAGCCCCAGACGATTTAGGACCTGAATCATCTGGGGGGCACGGGCGTATGGAATGAATGCATGTATGAATGTATGAATGATTATATAAAGAAATAGCGGGGTTCGGTAGTGTTACCTTGATGACTCGAGTGACGGGGTTTAAAGAGCTCCAATCGGAAATGTCCGACCGGGACCCGTGCTCGTCGTTCATGACGGAGTCAGCATGGCCTACATGGGATGTCCCTTTGCTCCTTACCTGTCTCTCGGTGTTATCCTGAGCCGTTCGATCGACTTAGGAAGCCCAATGGTCTCTCCTGGCGGAGATCCCGTTGTTTGGGTTTTTTCCAAGTCCCGCCTGGGAAGGCAGAGAGCCGCCTGCGCATGGTGGTGCTTTGGTTCTTGCGCCCGAGGTGTGGTAGTGGTGGGCCATACCCAGGCCATGTCCCATCTGATTAGGCACCATTCCATCAGGCAGTGCGTGTCTCATCGGTCAGGGCGCGTCCCATCGTATCCCATCTGCATTAAATGGGGAAGGGAGAGGTTTTTTCGCCCCCATCGTTTCATTTTTCCCTGATCGCCGTGCCTTCCCCAACTATTGCGCCCTTTTTTAAGGAAGAGAAGGGAGAGGGCTTTCGCCCCGTTCCTTTGCCTATTCCTCATCTATCGTCTATTCTCTTTCTTCCTTCTCGCCAAGAGCGTATGAGTGCCGCGGTGGTTCCTAGGAGAGAAAAGGGAGAGAGCGAGGGAGAGGAGCAAACTCACAAATCCATTCATGGACCCAGAGCGAAATGTCAGGCTGGAGGTCATCCACTATGAGGGAGTCGGTGCTGGAGGCCTTCGCCGTGAAGGGGTTTCTGCCGCTGAAGGAGGTGGCACACTGGAGGGCTCCCAGGAGAGAGGATTTCCCGCAACCTTAGCTCGGTGAGATGGTTTCCTTCCTCGCCTTCCACAAGCGCAGGTTAGGATACCCCGCGAACTAGTTCCTTGATAGGCTCCTCAATGAGTGGAGTCTAGAGCTACATCACCTCAATCCGACTGGGGTGCTGCATATCACCGGCTTTGTCACCGTCTGCAAGGCCTTCCTCGGGATGGAGCTGCACGCGGACTTCTTCTGGTGGCTATTCTCTGGGTGAACTTTGTCGGTGGGGAATCTGCCGGAGGCCGCGCCGGTGGGGGGCTTCGCCCTATAGAAGAAACCGAGCATGGGGGCTCGTATCTCGTGTACATCCCCTACAACTCCAACCGAGGGTGGCACAGGGAGTGGTTCTATATTAGGAACCCAGTGGAGGCATCGTTCCCGGTGTTCACCGGTGAAAGGCCAGAGAGGCGGGAAAGTTGGTCATGGGGCCCTTCCTATCAGGAGAAGAAGAAGGTGGAGATCATCGAGGCGGAGCTCCAGAAGCTCGTGCGACATGGCCTTGATGAGGTACGGGTGTTCCACACCCTCTACCACCATCGGGTTGCTCTATTGGTGGAGAGGTCATGGTCGATGTGGAAGTACGGTGGCCCGACGGACCCTGATCGTGCATCACCGGAGGAGCTGCCGAATGACGAGGTCTGGAGTCGCCTTGACCAGTTGTTGTAGCTGAAGCCCAAAGAGAAGGTCGATGGAAAGCCTGGACCTCTCAACGCCTTGGTGGTGTCCAAACTGGTATGCTCCCCTCTCTTTACTCCGTGTTCTTTTTCCCTTTGCTTTCCTGCTTTTTTTATTTTGAGTCACCTATTTTGTAGGGACTTGAAGCTTACAAGTTTTGGCCACACCTTCTGAAGGGGCTAGAGGGCATGGCTCGGTAGGCCACCTAGAAGGAGGCGACAGATGCCAAGAAGAAGAAGAAAGTCGAGGAAGCTCGGCGGAAGTATGAGAAGGAGAAGGAGATCGCCCAGCGCGTGAAGGCTAGGAAAAATAGGAGCGACGTCGAGTTAGAGCTCGAGTCGGAGGACCCCATAGAGGTGGATGACATGATCTTCTCCGAGGAGGAGGAAAGCCAGGAGGTCGTTGTGACCTCGGTGGAGTGTCGTGATCCTACGGTCGTGTTCGCTGGTGGTGAGCAGGAGGTGGAGAGGTGCGGTGATGTTTCCCTACCGAGGAAGCGTGCTACGAGCACGGACGCCGCCTGCGAATGGGAGGCGAAGCGGACACGATCACCGTGCCCTTCGGTGGCGTCGCTGGTCTCGTCCCCACCTACCACAGGCGCGGTCGAGCAAGCCAGGCGGTCAGAGGAGCAGGCTTGTACCCGCGTGTTGCCAGGGCCGATGCCAGAGTGTGACTCATAGAGGGAGGATGCCCCACCTGCCGCTCCGGTCGGCGTGCCCCGAGCCAAAGGTCCTGGTGACTCACGGGTCAGGCAGGAGCCAGTTGGGTCGACTCTGCCCTCGACTAAAGTGAGGGGGCGCGGGTCATAGCCTGGGAGTGGTCCTCGCCCTGCGGGCCCATCGATGTCGGGTCTTGGTTTCAGAGTCGTACTGCTTACATCTCGTTATGTCTTTCTTTGTTTCTTTTCGATCTTGCTATTGAGTCTTTTTTGGAGTATGACTATCCTATACTTTTTGATAGTGGTCAGACGCTGACGGGGTTGAGCATCGCCCCAACTCCCGTGTAGGAGGTTTGGAGGCCCACCTTGCAGCGTGTCGCGGCGAGCAGCGGGGAGAGCAGGGTGGTGGTGGCGAGTCCTTCCCTTCCGGGGGTGGTGCTCCCTAGGTCAGTTGCTAGCATGGCGGTAGCAGCGGCGACGGTGTTGGTGGCGATCCTGGTGGTGACGGTGGAAGCTGCGTCGGAGGTGTCCCTCGTGACCCCTCCTCCTCCAGCTACAACGGAAGAGGAGAGGGAGACCGGGCTTCCTACCTCACCAGGCAGAGGGCTACACGGCTCACCTTCCCAGTCAGCGCTGGCGGTGCCAGGGGGAAATGCGGGTGGGATGGAACCGGCGCCTACCGATGACCCGTGAAGATGAGGTGGTGGAGACCCTCCAGCGACAAAGCGGATGACGTGGTGGAGCTACCAGCGCCGTCGCGGGAGCTGGCGGTGGTTCGGTCAGAGGCTAGACCCTCCAATGGACTAGAGGAGACTGACCTGGTGTGGCCCTATCCTGAGGACCCGATGAAGGTCTGGTTCATCCTTCAGGATTCGCAGGAGTGCCAACTCTGGGACATCCTCGGGGGGAGAGGACTCACCATGGAGTCCGATCTTGCCAAGCTGTCGATGAAGCTTGAGGATGCCTAGGAGCAGGTTAAGTCCGTCCAACGGTTGGTCCAGGTCGACCTGCACCACGCCATGGATGTGAGTGTTCCGTGCTTGTCCTTGAGCCCTTAGTCTCTCGTTGGTTGCCTTAGCATGCTTGCTTCTTGTTTTTGCAGGGTCTATAGGAGATGTCGTGCCATAAATCCCATTTCCTCTAGATGGAGCACATCCGGATGGCCGAGCTTGAGCGTCAGCTGGAGTCTGCCCGTCATAAGTCCTAGGACCAGGCAGCGGAGGCGACCAAGGCACGGATGGTGGCGCGGGTGACCGACACCGAGCGGGGGTTTGAGGCAGTGAAGGCCTACCAGGCGGAGACCGAGGAGGAGCTAAGGAAGTCCCTGGTGGACACTGAGGTGGCGCTCCAAAAATCCCTAGAGACCCTTGAGTCAGAGCAGAATGCCCTAGAGTCAGAGCAGAATGCCCTAGAGTCAGAGCGAAAGGCCTGGTCAGAGGTAGGCCAGGAAGTGCTCATGCTTCGTGGCCGAGTGATGGGGACGGAGGAGGCGAATGTCCGGCTGCATGAGCAGGTGACCCGGCACGCAGAGGGACTCTCTGTCCTCGAGAACACCCACCTCGGTAAGTACCTTTTCTGCTTTCGACGTGTTGGTTTCTTCCTTTAGCTTGATTCTAAGCTTGTCGTCCTTTTTCTAAAGCTAGGTGGAAAGGTGGAATCGTTGGAGCAGGACCTGGAGACGGCCAAGGCGACTTTTGGCCGGAATACGAAGGCGCTGGCCAAGTCCCTTGAAGAGCGACGTGCTCTCGAGCGGGAACTTGAACAGATCCACAATGTTGCCCAGCTTGTCATCTCGGAGGTCTTCGGGTCGGCGCCAAGTACTAGCGCGCCCGACATCCGGCTGGCGGAGGTTCCAGATGAGGTCCGGGCCCTCGTCACCCATGGGCTGTTCTATGGAGCGTCAGGGGTGTTGACTTCGATGGCGACGTACCACTCGGACCTAGACTTCATCACCATGTACAGTGGGTATGCCGACGGCTGTAGAACGACAGACATCTAGTCGCTCAGGGAGGGCTTGCTGCCACACGCGAGGTTGTTGGCCGAGCAAGTCTCCACGTAGTGGGTGACGGATGCTCGCCGTGAGGACATGGCCGGAAGCGCGCATCAGGGGGACATCGCCCAACCTGCAGACAGAGTGGAGCCCAGGTCAGAGATGAACATCGTCTCGCTTCCGATGGAGCCGAATGTCGTCCTGCCTGAGAGCGAGCAGCCCATGCCCTTGCCGGTCGTACCGACAGCCCATGTCGCTGGGGAGCCACAGTAGGATTTCTATAGTAGAAGTAGTGTAGCAGATGTAAAAAGTTAAGTTCATGGGGGAGCCCCCGTGCAAACGTTTTTGTGTACTTAATGAATACAATCAGTTTCGTTTTTTGTGATGGAAATACTCCATTCGGGGAAGCTTGTCCCATTTGTTCCTTAGTTTTACCTTAGCATAATTTTTGCTTTTTATTCTTTCTTTTTCGTACTTGCCTGTTCGTCCCGTAGGCTGTAACCTTAGGAGCCTAGGCATGGCCCACGAGGCTTAGCTGCTCGTAACCGTAGGTAGAGGCAGGGTGCGATTGGTCAGAATATTTAAAGCAGAGCTACGTAAGGTAATTTAAAGGAATGAACTACCCTTTTGTTCGGGTTGGAAGGAGTTTTACCATATGATAGTAAACGAAAAGAGAGGTGGTAGTGCACCCCCGTGGAGCCCCCGAGCGACCCAGGCCAAAAGTGTTCGGGTCGGGCGCTTTTACAGGAGCAGGACTGAGTTTTAGGGGAAGAAATGACATAGCTATTCCAAGAGTTAGTGAGAATGTTGTCGTTGTCGTCCTTCAGTCGGTAGGTGTCCAGTCGGATCACCTCAACCTTCAGTCGTCTGTATCCTTCCCGCTACACCTCCTTTCTTGGCCGCTGCTTCTTCGCCTTTTTCTTCCTTCGGCCTGTCGCATGAGGCACTTGAGGAGCTCGCAGTCCTTGTAGAGGTGTTTGATGGGGTAGGCGTGGTTGGTGCATGGGCTCTCCATGAGCTCATTGAAGTGGTCTAGAAGGCCCTGCTGGGGCTGCTTGCCCATGCGATCAGCCATGGCGGCCAACGTAGAGTTGGTCGGTCGACGGTGATCTTTTCTGTTCTTTTTGCCCCTTTGCGTGGAGGGGCCCTCATCCTGATCCTCGTGCTTGGCCTTGCCTTTGCCTCAGCCTCTGTTGAAGCGTTGCGGGAGCGGTGCTCTCTGGATGTGTTAGGCAAAGGCCCGTGGTTCCAGGCCATCCGGGCTAGGACTTCGGTCGTCCGGCCGGCGACCATGACTGGGGTGTGTTTCGCCACTCCTCGCGATGGTCCAGCCAAGGTCTGTGTCGCCTGCCATTACTGCCACTCGATGGATGCCATCATCCTACCGAGACTGACGCCGGTCGCTGATGATGCTACGAGTGTCTTGGTTCGGCCCGAGCTGCTCGCATACAGGCGGTCGGTGTGGAGCGGGCGCCAGGTCAGACCGGGACACAGATGCGGCCTCCTATGCCACGCTTGGCGGCTATAGCGATGAGCGGGTGGAGTGATTCGTTTGGTGCGTCCCCACTTCCCTAGTGGGGAGAGAGGCCACGAGTTAGTTTCGTGATACGGAGCCCTCCGCCTATTGAATGGCGGTGGTTTCCACCAGTGCCCGGAGGTTCTGGTGGATCGCCTGTTCCTAAGGGTCATTCGGCTCAGGACGGCCACACAGAAGCATTGCCGCAGCGGCGATGTTCTGGTCAGCCCGAGCAAACTATGGGAGATCGTTCCCCCCGTCCATGATGTTGCGCTAGGTCTAGCGGGCGTGACCCCGGGTGTCGCTCGCCAGTTTATGCGCACGGGGCACAGTGCGATGCGCCGAGCGTGCCGGCTCAGGTGGCGGTTGGTTCTGTCACCATTGTCGTGGCTCCTCGTCGTGCTCCCATGTGAGCGCGAGGGTCCCTGCATGAGGGTCCGGAGGGGTGTGAGTCTGCAAGGACTCCGCTACCACCGGCAGTTGTCCCAGAGCGTCTGCCATAGCGTACTCCTAGAACGAATGGTGGCTAGGTGTCACGTCGCCGATGTTGGAGCCGTCACTCTCAACATCGTCATCCATGAGGTCGAGGAAATAGGTGGGAGCATAGCTCGTCATCCCCATGAATTCAGATGTGAGAGGGGGTGGCGCCGGTGTCCTTCGAAGCCCCCGGGCGTACGCATCCGTGGGGAATGCGAGGCCGTAGGGGAATCGGTCGCATGGCGGTTGCGGCAGGGACAACGGGGTCCCTCTGGATAATCAGCAGAAGATAGTGAATAGTAAGTAAATAACAGTATGTATATTACTCACAGTGGGGTTTGAGCAGAGAGTTTGCTTGGAATGAAGCGCAGGTGCCTCGTCGTTGAAGTCATCGTGCGTCCCAGAGCCGAGGGAGGGCGCCCCTCTGACGGGCGCCGGAACGAGTGCCTCCTTGCGGAGGTGTAGTTCATCGAGCCGGTCAGCGATGAAGTCCAGGCTTTCGAAGAGGAAGGCCTAGGACGGCTCGAAGATGGGTGGGACCCGCATCCCAACAGGTGGGAGTGCGGAAAACTCCAGTGAGCCAAAGCAAGTCGTATCGCTTGAGCCTGCCATGGCGAAGGTGGCGGAAAAATGGGCCATCCGATGACCAAAAAGTGTTGAACGTACAGCGTCTTTCCTACGGACAGCGCCAACTGTCGGTGCAGAAAGTGACCAACACGTAAATATTTGTAGTTTTGCCGTACGTTGTGATCGGAGGTGGCCTAGCACTCAATGACATAGGGTTTATACTAGTTCAGGCAACGTGCCCTACGTCCAATTTGAGTCGGTCGGTGACTTTATTCCTGAGCCCAGGTGCTCGAAGTTTGTAGTGGGGTTACAAATGAGAAGGAGAAAGATGAGGGGTACAAGAGGTTCGGTTGGACTCTGGTCAGAGGGGCCGAGAGTGACGGGAGCTCCGCTATGTGCTATGTGTTTGAGCGTGTGCTCAAGGTTTGAACCTGGTGGTTCTATTGTTGTGTACTAGTGAACTTGATTGATCTGAATTAGCTTAGTTGTTGGAAGAGAGCGCATCTCCTTTTATAGATGAAGGGGATGGCCTTACAGGTAAGAGGGAGAGAGTACGTTTGCTGCTTAGTCTTGCTGCCCACGCTGGCGGGTACAAGATGATGGTAGACACCCACAATACTGTTGAATGTCAAATGCACGTGGGAGGTTGCGTCGTCTTCTTCAGGTATGGCAAATGTCGGTACTTGCTATACTGTTGATGCCGAGAGGCATGCAGGGGATTTTACCTTGTTCGCTTGGCACGGTAAATGTCAGCACCCACAATACTGTCGATGCCTCAGAGGCACGTTGGGGGAGCCTTATCGTATTTGTCTAGTATGGGAGTTGATGGCGCCCACAACAGTGTAGGGGAAAATATCGGCGCCTATAACACTACTTGCGTTCTGTCATGCCAGGGAGGTCACAAGGTACTGTCCTGCAGGTGTACATGGTACGATCCTTGGTATTGCAGTTGACTTGAGTGCGCTGTCTTACTTTCTCCGTCCGTTTCCTGGTCCCTACTGAGCAGGCGTCCCCGGTTGGTTAGTCCTAGTCGGCTCTGATTGCGCCAGTTGGAGAGGAGTTGTAAGCAGGGGTTCGGCGCATCCCCGGTCGGAGAAGCAGGTCGGAGTCGGAAGTGGTGTTTGGCCAGGCCTTCCGGTCGGAGAGACGGGCTGGAGACCGAAGCGAGCTCTCCGGTCGGAGAGGTGGGCCGGAGTCGGAAGCGGGCGTCGTTCCTCCTCGGCCAGGCCTTCTGGTTGGAGATTGGATCGTCCTTCTGACCTGTCGTCTAGGTATTTGGGTCGGCTCATGAGTTGCGCGTTGCTCGCAACGTTGTCTGTTGGGCTGAGTCTTTATTGGGAAGCCGGTCTATAAGAAACCCCGGGTTTATGAACCCGACACATTTTGACCAAGAACGTACCCTTTATCTAGCCTTTTGAACCCTACTAAACTATTCATTGGCTGCTATCTGGTGTAAAATATATACATGGTCGGATCTCAATTTTCTTCACTTTATTTCTTGGTTGCTATCTGGTGCAAAGGAATTGACAGCTATTGGTTGAATAAAAGGGGAAAATGGAGTAGCTGGAGTACGGTTGGTGTAAAGGAATTGACAGCTATGATAAGTCGAGTAGCCGGTTTGCTAAAAAAAAAGTCTATAAGTAGCCTGCGCATCGCTTTCTGATATACTGAGCCGAGCGCCCGTTAGACTCATCAAAGCCGGCACGGCAAGGCAATTGATGACGATGAACAGACCGAGCAACAGAATTCAGGGACCTCCACGACCCTTTGCGGTGCGATGGCTCTGACAGCGATCTGCAAACAGTGAGAAATGATTGTAAGTAGAAAGTAGTGATGATCTGGAAAAAAAAACGCATGCAGTAATTGGGCTAGATACAGAGGAGCTAGCTACAAAGATACTGGACTACGACTTTGCCGTCGGAAAAGTTTCTACACGCGTTTGGAGGAACTCGAGAAACGCTGGCCCGGGAGATCAACACGTGTACGTTACGTTCGTGATGCCATGGCAAAGGAAAGTTGCCAGGTCGCCTAGCTAGCCTCCTGATTAAGCAACGGATCTGATCGGTCGTGAACATGTGAGCTCATTCATCGTCAGCACCTAACGTTTGGCCGTTCGGCTGGTATTAAAGTCGGCTGATAAACCGGCTGAAGCTGATTTACTGTAAGAGAAAAATACTGTAGACTCTAGCTGATAAGTTCCTGTAGGCATAATAAATTAATAACGAGTGTTTTCGCCCCTGCCGCTCGCTGCTGCCCTAGTTGGTTCCTGGCACCGGCAGTGATGATGCATGATACAGTGTCCAGGCCGTCCCCGGTGTTTTATTGCGTCGATCGACGGCCACCAAACCCAATCGCCATCGGCTGCCTGCTGCGATGCGAGTGGCGTATGGAAACATACATACATACATAACCAAAGAATACAGCACAGATTCTTCCACGCGCGGGTCCGCATCATCCATCACCTCTCGAAAGCTACCTTGAATTCCTGGGGTTAGTTGAGGTCTGGGGACGGGAGGAGACCCTGCTCGTGCTCGGGCGCACAGCTGAGCTCAGGCAACTACCTCCTCCCTTACCAACCCACTGAGCTGCTCGCTGCACGTTGCAGCGGTGGAGTGGAGCACTGGAGTGGCTCGGACTCGGGTAGTGGTGGCGATGCATTGCGGCGCGCGGCCATTAATGGAGGCGCTGGGCCACTCCCAGGGATGGCGTATGACCACCGGCCGGCGCGCCAGCAGATCAACGTGCGCGTGCTGGAGCGCTTTGTGAGCTCGGTTACCTTGGACGACGACGACGACGTATCACGTACGTACGCCTTGTCGCCATCCGCTCCTGTCGTGGACTCGTGATCGTGACAGACATTGGCAGCCGAGAACTGGCCTCCGCCCGTGGCCGTGGCCGTGGCCGTGCCCGGCGGCCGGCGCCGGCAGCATCAATGAATTGTACCCGACCGGGAGCCATTATTGGCAGCCCGAGCCGCTGCTGCTTCTTTGACATGCGACACAGGTTACTGTTTAAACAGTACGAGCAGCAACGGCCAAGGCCCAACCAAGGAACGGGTATTTCTGCAAAGGCCACGGCGACGAGAAACGGATATTTCTGCAACTGCGACGAGGAAAGGATATTTCTGCAAAGTCCACGGCCAAGGCCCAAGGGCCAACCAAGCCACCAAACCGCCAGGGCCAACCAAACCACCAAACCGCGGAAAGGATATTTCTGCAACGGCCCGTTCCGGCCCATAAATAAGCTCTTTTTGTTTCACGAACTGACCTATAAACAAAGCTTTTTTTTTTCCTTTTTGAGGGGTCGATAAACAATGTTTTGTCTGCAAGACGCGACGTGCATCCAGTCTAGGACCCGGATCCGAAGTGGACAAGTAACTTGGCTCTGGGACGACGGTCGACGGATAAGGACGGCACGGCATGGCAATTGGCAAAAGGAGACGGGTTTCACGACGTCTCCGGATTCCTGCTTCCCTGGGGTAAGGGCTGTTTGTTCAGAGTTTGTACAGAACGTGAGTTTCTGGAATGAACTTCTCATGTGAAGCACTGGCAGTCTGGTACTGATCAGGCAATGACTTGTGAGAAACAAAGCACTGAACCAACGTGTGCCCCCACTAAACAAAGGTTCAAAAGCACAGTTGACTTCTCAGTACAGCTGAACTCACATAAGGCAGACACTAGCTCAGAATGCATGTTTTGAGTTTTAACCTAGAGATGTCAATCTGGTGAACAGCGCACAAAGCGAACAACTTTGCCCTCTGGTCAAGGTCCTGGAGGAGACATTACTGATGGCTTCTAAGTCAGCTGAAGTCAGGTTGCATGGACGATGTATGTGCTCATAAGAGCAATCATAGCTGCAGCTGCCTTGCAGCAGCACCACGGGAACGTGGCATCTGATTTACAAAGGCTTGGAGATCCGGCGGAAGCGGAAGTGCATGGTATGGAATTCCAGTGCCCATGACACCACTTGGAGCATACGTTATGTTAGCGGCGGATCCGCCCAAAGTGTTAGTTACAGCCTGTGGGATGGTCATAAAAGGCTGTCTAAGGAAGTTGTTTGTGGATGGTTGCGTAGCAGGTTGTGGTGACTGGTACATGGTTGCTGATGCAGGAAACCGCAAACCATGCTGCCATGATTGTTGATTTGCCTCTGTCGTAGTTCTCCTGGGAGCACCTGATACAAAGTGAGAACACATCAATAGGTATTAACTTCTTTTTATATATATAACACAGGTATGAACAAAATTGATCTGTTATTCAAACCAACCAAAAATGACTGATGAGAACACAGCACTTCCAGACTAGGACAAGGTACATGATATTATCATAAGATGCAAGTGAATCAGTGAAAAGAAGATGCGATTTGACGATGTTTTTGCTATGCAAGGAGTCTAATTCATTATCAAAACTATTTCAATCAAGAGTCAAAACATTATGCAATACTAACTCCAAAGAAAAGTTTCTAACTACATAAAAAATAGTCTATACAAAAAACAACCAGAATGCCAACTACACCCTTTGGCTTGATGTGGGATTCCAGTGTTGACTTTGCTAGTGCCACAAGGAGTGACTATAAAGTGAGACTTCTTTGCTGCATCAAGATGAAATGTCAAACAGTTTCTGGAAGAATCACGTATGTCAAAAGGAAAAGGTGCAAAATTTTCCCACCTATTCTTTTGATTTGATAAAAAAATAGTTGTATGGAGGGTCGTAAGAGCGTATAGAGAGGCTAGAGTAGTTAGGCAACAAATTCAAGCAATTGGAGATGTTGAAGATTGGCTCTGTATTTAGGTAAACTAAGTTCCATTCCTCCAATAAGCCAGCTAAGCACAAGACATGTGGTTTATAGAAAATTTTATATGCCACTGAATAAATTCAGATATTTTATCTTCAGCTTCGCCCAAGTGTCATACTGTAGAACAAAAATTTAATTGGCACAAATTGTGGATTTCCTCTAGTTCATAAGCAAGAACAGTTTTTTTTTCGCGATCTATGCAGGAGAGCTGCATGTCATTTCATTGGGCGAACCCAGTGCAGAGAGCTCCCGCTCTGTGCGGGGTCTGGGGAAGGGTGTCAGTGGCCAGCCTTACCCTCGCCTGTGCAATGCGAGGAGACCGCGACTCGAACCCGGGACCTTCCGGTCACAGGCGGTAAGACTCTACCGCTTGCACCAGGCCCTTCCTGCATGTCATTTCATTATGAAGAATAAAAGATACAAAAGGGAGGGAAGTAAGAAACCCCCTCCCAGGCACCCCCACGAGGTTTAGTCAATACGACATTCTAGAAAATAAACTAGGGAAACATGACCAGCAGCCTCAAACAACCAAGGACCTAGGGATCCAGAACCAACGACCTAGCAAGGAACTCATGTAAGGGCGAGGTTCCTGCCATACACCCTAGATTACACAGATTGAAGCAGCACCTGTATGCTAGGCCTAGCACCTTCAAAAACACAAGCATTTTGGTGCTTCCATAATTCCCAAGCAACTAAGATGATCAGACTATTGAGGTCTTGTGAGAATCCCTTGCAACGCCTTTGATGGTGCCGCAGCACCAACCAGAGAAGCGAATATTGGATCCTTGAAGAAAAGTTTCAAATCCTTAATAAGTTAATATGCATAAGCTCAAGTTACAGAGTAACAGTTCTTCAAAGGCTTACTACTTGTTTTAGTTTTTCCGTAAAACATTTCCTAGAAATCTTCTGGAGATATTTTAGGCTAATCTTGTGTTGTGAATACATGTGTTACTCTGCAAAAAGGTGTTTGATTCTCCAACTCCACCAAAACATGTTAGCAATGCCCAGCTTTGATTATTCCACCAAAATGCAGGGTTACCACCAAACCAATTGTATACCCTAGCAACATGTACGCTTCCTCTACTTTGCAAGGATTCATCATTATTGACTATCAATAGATCTTAGTGAACAATACACTTGATCTTATCCCTCAATAAAATCAGGTGACTACAAGACTTGTAGTTAATAAAAAGATGGGGCTGATTAATCATAATTATATATGTTATTTGGGTGGATGGGGCAAACGACAAGCTTATGCCAATCTCTGAAGGATGGCACTTTGACAGCAGATTAAAGCCACAATTCATGTAAAATAGTAGTGTGCAAGATATTTTTATTACATTAAAGAGCTATGATCGCAAGTAATGTGTACCTCTCTGACTGCCCGAAGCAACTCCAGCAGAGGCCTTGTGTAGAACCTGGAATGTCTCCCCTAACATCTGTTGCTTAGATATTTTGTCCTCGAGGATCGCAATATCCTTCTTTTTCTGCAGTGTTTCCATCTCTAAATTATGGAACTTCTCGTCAAACTTCCTTTTGCATTCAGCCAGCTCCTTTTCACACTCCAAGATAATTTTTTGCCTCTGACAAAATCCAAGTAGAGATGTTGATTAGATAATAGCACCACAAGGCTTCCAATGTCACCGTGCCATTTAGAATTTGAAGAGCATAGGGAAATCAGACAACAGTAGAGGGGTTTAAGAAAGTAACCTTAGATATATGTTTCTTGGTCATCAGATCATGCATCAGAAGCAGCCGACTCATTTCAATTGCTAATGGATCTGATTGAGTACCACTTTCAAGCATATATTGTCCAGAAGTGGAGCCTGTTGTTGTCTGGTTGTTTGACTGCTGCTGAACATTTGATGATCTAGGGCTGTCTAACCAAGCTTGTGCTGGAAAACTATTCCTGCCAACTGGTTGATCCTGATGAGCAACAGTATGACAAGTCTGGGGACCATATTGTTGTCTTACATGTGGAGTTAATAAGGATGAATTAGAGGCATTTTGCTGCTCGGTAACTTGGACAGGTGGAGAGGTGGCAATTTGCTGCTCGGTAACTCGAACAGGTGGAGAGGTGTGATTACTAGACATAAGCAATTGTCTACACCCATTGGTAACTGGATCTGACTGGAGTCCATTTTCAGGCATATGCTCAACCATGGAGCTTGTCTGGTTGGCTGATTGCTGCTGAATATTTAATGTCCCATGGTTGTCTAATCCAGTGCTTATTGAACAAGTATTCACACCAGATTCTTGACACGGATGAGCAAAATTTTGACAAGTTAGATCATAAAGTTGCAGTTGTGTTGACGGTTGGACTAATGTTGCTGAAGTTGCAGTGATGTTATGCTGTTCAGTGACTTGGCCAAAGGAAGATATTGCACCATTAGATACTTCCTTATTAGCTGCAACATCAGCCTGTTCCATTTGATTCACATTAGCTGAAGGCAGCCTTTCAGCTTGAGGTTCCTCCTGTAAAGAAATTATGTCAAAGGATGTTAGATTATGATCTTCCATTGGTATTAAGCTGGAATAAGTTCAGTTCCAAGAATGACTGTCACAGTCAGATCCTACTGATAATTTGTGCCTTCACTGAAATAACATTTGAAAACCAAAAAAAACATGATAACATTGAGATCTTGTCTGATGGTTCAGCTTCAATTCATCAGAATGATTTGTCACCTGCAAATCACGCTATGATCGAAACATGACTTCTCAATCAAGCTATATAACGAAAACAGTGTTTTTGCGCAAAAGAAAAGGTAAAGTTCTTGCCACCCATTGTCCATGTTAATGATAATTTCTTCCAGACCACAATAAATTTAATTATTATACAGTAATGAAAAAAAATGAGTATGAGCTAAATACCTCATCGTGCAATGCTGTTTCATGAATATTAGAGTCAGACTCATGTGGCAAATTTCTCTGGGACCCAGAACAAGAGCCTTCTAATGCATCGTCGTCAGGATTCATGCACCTTTGCTTCTTTCTAACTGGAGGCTCATTTCCTAAATCAGCTGCCACTGCCTTAGAAAGTACCAATGTTTTATCAGTGACAAACCGAGAACAGGATCTCTCCACATTTCCCCCCTCATTTTGTGGTGGTGAGGAGACAGCAACTTGCATCCCAACTTTTTCACTGAACTCAGTGGGTGCATTATTGGAATGTGAAGACATACTATCTACTAAGGCTTCAGTTGCATCAACAGATAACCCATCCTCTGCACCTCCATTTGTCTCTATTGGTGATTGTAAGTTTTCTATAATTGGCTCTGGCTGAAAAATATCACTGTCCTTATCTGTAACGGTTTCTTCAAGTTCTTTACTAGAAGCAATTGCTTCAATTTCAGTAGTTAGAGATTGCATGTCCAAAAATTTGAGCTCTTGTTCGCCTTCAGAATAAGCATGCACATGACACTCTGATTTCTCCATCTCGAATCCAGAACATGTCATGGAAGTTCCATCAAACGTTTTCTTAAGGTAGCCAGCTGTAGCCTCAAATATCCAGCGTTCTCTTATTCTCTTCTCTTTGTTCCTATCATTTATTTGTCTTCTCACAAATTTTATAAGCTGAGACCGCATATATTTACGGAAAACCTTAAGCAAAATGCTGAAAAATAGCTTTGGTAGCTTCATCCTGTGATAGCTTGTTGTTGGTATGACACGCTCATAGTGAACTCTATAAGAGCAAGCATGTTTTTTGAAGAATTTCCACTCCTCTTCCTTTATTAAAGTATTGAATTCCTTGCGGTCTTTACTCTGATGTAACAATTGGTTATCAAGCCTTTCTGAACAAACTTTCTCGATCTTTTTCAGAACTTGATGATAATCATGGTAACTAAAGCAGTTGCTCATCCGTTTCTCATGCCTTTCTTTTGACCTAATAGGGGAAGATGGAGAATAGCTCTGGCTGTGTTTCTCAGAATATATTTTATGACAAGTTGATTGAATCACATTAACAAGTTGACTCTTCATTGAAGTGTCTCCTTGATGGGAACCTCTTTCAGGTGAAGTTGATTGCCATGTACTGACCCTCCCCTTGGTGGATGAACACAACTTTTGAACACTTACAACCATACCCTTGTGGATAAGGTTTTCTAATCCAAATGGCTCATCCTTCCTAAACTCACCTTCTTCTAGTTCAGGGCTGTATGATGCTTTATCTTCTTCTTCTCTCCTGCCTATATCAAGTTTCTCACTTTCATGTGATTTCTTGCAGGTTTCATTGTTACCCATATAAATTCTCAGCCAAACTAGAAGGTAGCGGAATAGGGAAGCTATGCTGTTGCCATGAACAAGATTTCCCTGCCAGTTTGGTTCACTCTGTTTTGGTATGCACCTCACTTCAAAGTATAAAAACTGGTAAACTGGCCAATATTTCTCCTAGACAGAAAGAAATGCAAAGAGCACAGATGTCAATGGTAGGAAGGCACATTATAAACCACAACAACAACAACAACAACATAGCCTTTCAGTCCCAAGCAAGTTGGGGTAGGCTAGAGTTGAAACCCACCAAGAGCCCCAAGTCATGGTTCAGGCACTTCAATAGTTGATTTCCAAGTACTCCTATTCAAACATAGATCTCTAGGTATATCCCAAGCTTTCAAATCTCTTTTTATTGCCTCCCCCCATGTCAATTTCGGTCTTCCTCTACCTCTCATATTATTAGCTTGGCTTAGGACTCCACAATGCACTGGTGCCTCTGGAGGTCTCCTTTGGACATGGCCAAACCACCTCAACCGATGTAAAGAAGAAAAATATTGTGTGCTCTTTCACAATTCCCTGTCCGGGGAGAGTAAATTCAGTGATACAAATTAATAAAAACATAAAATTGGCATACCCTTCTAACAACGCCAAACAAAGGTGAATAACAAGAAGATGACAAAACACAGATACATTTCTGTACTTCAAACACCAAAAACATAACTATGGCACCTTAATCAACAATTGTAATACTATCAGAATTTTTAGCAGTAACTTTTCACCAGAACCTCCCTCTGCCCCTGAATAAAGTTGTCTTAAATCAAACTTGTTTAAGTTTGACTGAATTTATAGAAAAGAGCGCTAAGATTTATGGCACCAAATTAGTATCATTAGATACACCATAAACTATATTTTCATAATGTGATCATTTGGCGTCACAAATATTTATATTTCTTCTATATAAATTCGGTCAAACATAGAAAAGATTGACTTAAGACAACTCTGGAAATTGATTTATCAGGGACAGAGGGAGTATCTAGGAGTTCATGAAAAGAATATGAGATGCAGAAAATGAGATACTTGGAAACAGAAATGGGAAAAAATGCAGATCCGGTAGCAAGAATAAATGTATCTGGTTCTAAAGTATGCTCGTAGTGTGCTTAATTGCTTATTGCCATGGAGTTAACATTACATAACTAAGAATCATATATCCATGAAGTGTGGCATGAAATGGTTGATATCTACCATGTAATTTAGTTATTTTGTTAACATGAAGAGTGTGACAGCATGGATGAATGAAAGAGGATTTGATGCACAGGAAAGGCATGGATGCGCAAAAAACAACATTTGCAGCACAGGGACCACATAAGAAAACACAAAACCGAAGCCATTTTTAGACTATAAAATGAGCCCATTGACTGTAAGACCATTTTGAAACTTTGGAACATGAGGATGCCAAGTACTACATCAAAGTCTATACAGGGAATCTAAGCACCTGACAAGATCAAGCAAGTCATGTGAACTGGTGGTGTACAGGGTCAAAATTGTTGAATAGCATTTAATGTGAGAAGAAAGTGAACGCGATCAGCACCTTCATGCCCTCTAATGCAGTTGGGTCCTGATCAACAATGCACATAGCATCTATTACATGATAAATATTTTAAATAGGACTAGTGCCAAGGTGGAGGGGAGTTGAAAGAGATAGATTGAAGCAATGCATAAATCCAATCAAGAAGCAATGAAAATTTTGCATTGTGCTCTGTATGTAGAATTGTGTCAGTGGCATTAAGCAATTTCTTGTGTGAGAACTTTATTGGATTATCAGCCATGGTACAATCACTGATAAACCAAGGTCAGCCTTTGATAGTTCACTACTTAAAAGTAATCCGACAAAAATTGAAACTCCCACTAAAATTAAGGAGCTCGCGATCACAACAATTGAATTGAAAATTGAAAGCGCGGTCCAGTAAATTCTCCGGATTTCAAAAAACCAGTATCTTTTCATTTACACCCAGCTAACGGCTGAACCATACCAAATAAAACACACGCACCAAAACTCCCAGATGCCTACACGTACCACATAAAACTCATCCAAACGGCTTGCTAGGCAAAAACCCCGCCGCTAAAAACCATGGCTGCGGCACCGATGGTTCGAGATTTTAGTACCTCAAACGCTAGTCCCCCTAAGCCGCTCCTCCACTACTAGAACGAGAAGCAACTTACTTTATAACATATATAAAAAGAAATAACCGCATTCATGCAGGGAAAGATTAGAAGCTCGCCAGCTCACCTACAAGTGGAGCGTCGCCGCACCCGGGTGACACCGAATCGGCGTCGCCGCCGAAGAGGGAGCTCCCGTGCCGTGCGGCCAGAGAACCGGGATCGAACGAGGGTTTTGGACGGAGACGACGCGGAGCGAGCGGCGGCTGCTTTAGCGGGAGGAACAGCAGCAGGGGTGGTGAGTAGGGGAGGAGTACTGGGGGCGGCGGGTTCGGAACCGGAAACGCGAGAGATCCCAACCCAAACTCTCGATGGGCAGTTCGGGAACTTCACCTTGACGTGACCGATCACCCTACTGTATATATTTTAATTCATCACACGGCGGAGCGATTCCAGTGCCAGGGTCCGAAGCGCACTGCGCACGACACGACGCTCGCACTTCACTGGCCGCTGGGCCCATAGACCTTTTGGTCTTAATATAAATTTTTGCGATTGATTTAACTGCACAAGTGACAAGTCAGCTACCGGCGTGGACGCTTGTGTCGTGCACTGCCGCACAGTGAGACCGAAGGCTGTGGGCTCGGTTGGCTTCGTGGAGAAGGAAGCGAGGACAGCAGAACGGTGGCGCGAGGCAGGCAGGCCATGGTACGCGAGCGAGACGTCGGGCACTCGCAGGGCGCTGCTGCCCAGTCCGGGTCCGGCGAGGCCAAGCGCAGCGCGACCGTGCCGCGTGGCAGCTCGCGAGCGGGCGCAGGGCGAGCGTGGCCAAGAAACCCGGATGGCCCAGGTCTTCGTCAGCCTGTTTTCAGGGTGCAGGGCTGCTGCAGCAAGATTTTTCAGTATTTGGCCACTTTGATTGAAGTTTTGACACCCAAGAAATGTGCAAATCACAAGACGATTACCTCAGGGTAGTCCATAGTATATATATATATGTCCATGCAACCCGATGCACGACAGTCTGGCCCGACACGAGCACAGTACAGTCCGGTGAGTTGTGGGCCCGGGCCGGCACGGCCCGATGCATAGGGCCGCTCCCTAGGCACGACGAGCAGCACGGCACGCCCCAAAAAATGCCACAGGCCCGTTAAAGGCCCACTACCCCAATCATATATATATATATATATATATATATATATATATATATATATATATGGGAATTTTGTCGTAGGACATCAGACAAACGTGGTATTTGCTGGTAGACACCGCCAACTCAGAAATATGCCCAGTACCATTATAAAATCGCGTTTCTTTGCCATCAGACACCGCAGCAATTAAAATATTAATTTTCACAGTTTGGAAGTGAGAAAGGGCAGTGAAAAGACCATATTGCCCCCATGGTCATCTTCCTCCTCCAGACTCCACCCGATGAGAGGTCCGTCCATGTCCTTCGATCGCCGGCGCTGCATCTGACGGCTGTGCGTGCCTTCGCCGCCCTAGCAGCGTAGTCCGAGGCGGACCTCGCGCAGCTCGATTCGGCACAGCACGGCAGCGTGCCTGCCCGTTTGTGCGCGGGGAGGGCGCACGGGCGCTCGCGCTTGGCTCGGCCATGGCCGGGACCTCGCGATCGCCAGAGCTGGCGGCAGTGGCGAGAACGGCGGCGGAGCTGGCTCCTCCCGCGTGGCATCGGCTGGACTCCTGCGTGAGGCCGGGGCCGGAGGACAGGCACGGCGGGCGCGGGCGGCCCTGCTGCCTCGCCAGAGCCGGGCGGGCGCGGCCTCTCAGGAGCTGGGCGGCGACCTGGCTGGGCGCCAGAGCCTGCAGGTGCGCGGCCATGGCGGCCTCTCCAGCGGGGGAGTGGGACTGGTCAGCCGCCGCCGGTGCACTGGTGCCAGAAGGGCATACTTAGGGCGTTCCCTAGAGGAGTGGTCAGCCCAGGGGCGGAGCTCCCGGCGGTGTGGCCAACCCAAGGGCAGTGCTCCCGGCGGCGCGGCCATCCCAGGGGCAGTGCTCCCCGGCTGCGCGGCCATCCTATGGGCACGCTCCCCAGAGGCGCGGCCAGCCCAGGGGCGGCCCTCCCCGGCGGCGCAGCCATCGTAGGGGCACGCCCTCCCCGGAGGCGCGGCCAGCCCAGGGGCGGAGCTCCCCGCCCGCACGGGCAACCCAGGGGCGAGCTCCGCTGCGCCATATCGGCACCATATGAGCGAGAGGAAGAAGATGAGGGCAAACACGTCATTTTCCATAGCTTCTCTCTCCCGGAACCAGCAGAAATTATATTTTAATGGGGGCGGTGTGTTCTAGCAAATGAATCCAATTTCATAATGGTACTCGGCCAATATCGGAGTTGGCGGTGTGTAGCAGCCAATTTCCTGTTTCTTCAGTGTCCCACAGCAAAATTCCCCATATATATATATATATATATATATATATATATATATATATATATATATATATATATCCTCCATAACCCTAACTCCCTTCCATCCCAGACGTAGCCGCCGCAACCGCCCGTCCGACACTGCACACGCGCGAGCGCGACTCCGCCTCCACACACGCGGACGCG
The DNA here is from genome assembly GCF_019320115.1 of Miscanthus floridulus. NCBI lineage: Eukaryota > Viridiplantae > Streptophyta > Magnoliopsida > Poales > Poaceae > Miscanthus > Miscanthus floridulus. Next base: position 185,198,192 of record NC_089587.1, on the reverse strand, counting down.
CCCGTCTCTTCCCCCGGTCACTTGCTTCTCTTCCTCCCGATGCATCTCTCTGGTTCGCCTCCAGCACGCCTCCTCCACTCCATCAGCCCGCCGTCCATGGAGATCCGGCATCGAGTGCCTCCGGCCATGCGGATCCGACGGCGAGCGCGTGGGAGCAAAGCGCGGCGCCAGCAGCTCCCTCCTGGCTCCTGCCTTGGCAAGCGTGTGGAGGTCACGCCTGGAGGCACCGCGCGGAGGCTCCCTCTCCGACTCCGTCGCTACGGCCGCGACCTCGGCTTCCTCCGACGGCGGCGCTCCCTCATGGGCCTCGGGCAGGCACGGCACGGTGGATTGGCCGTGCTTCTCGGGCCGGCCCGGCTCGAAAAATAGCCCGACAGGCCATGCTTGGGCCATTGGTAAGGCACGAAGCCCTGTTTGGCACGGCCCAGGAGGCACGACGTGCCGTGCCGACCCGACCCCCATCGGGTCGTGCCTGGCACGGGCCCTGCCGGGCCGGCCTGGCCCGGCCCGATGGCCATCTATAGTCTATAGTTCAATCTACTACTTTTGTATTGGCACAAAGATCGATAGCTTGGCAATAAGGGCATCCCCAACAGCTAGCTATTTAGCTAGGTATTCTGACGTGGACATGAAAAAAGTAAGAGAGAGTAGTCACTAACGACGAATAAATAGTTGATCTATTTCACATACTCTAAGAATCTGAGAGAGGAAAATATGGATCCAATAGTACATAGAAAAAAAGAATGTATAAAATAGTCTTTGCTTTTTGTCTCTCACCTCCATGTAACCTAACTACATAGCTAGCACTACTGTGGACGCCCCAAGAACATGGCTTGCCAACATAGCAGTGTTCACAAACCAAACTTCAAAAGCAAAGGTTAAAAAGGATCTTCAGAATTTTGTTGGGTTTTGAAACTTCAAAATAAATAAATTGTTTTTACCTAAATTAATGTACAAACATTGTGCTATGTTGGCCCTGTTCGCTGGGAGGAATCTATGAGAGGAATCAGTCGGCTACAGTAAATTTCAGCCGGCTACAATGCTTTTTAAGCACCAGCCGAACGAGGTCGTTGAAGTTCATGAATTATACTATACTTTTCATATTCGGGGAATTAGAAGTGTTTTAATAAAACTTGATTTAATTAACTCCCAAATAAGCTATCAAGCAATAATTGAAAGCTTCACATTCTTAGCACAAAACAAACTTTTCCTTTAACATGTATAAGAAACTTTAACAAAAGTTGTTTATTACTTAAATTAGAGTTGTTTAAACACTCTAGCAAAGTCATACACACAACATATGCGAGCAGGTTGTTAACAACACTCAAAACAAGACTTAAAGAGTTAAAGTCTATCATTCATGTGATCAAACAAATAAGAAATACACATGATGCTTAATCAACGATGATGATTATGCAAATGGCATGATTAACACCTAGGGTGTTACACCCCTCTATGCAAGGTTTCAATGCAAAAAAGAATCTTCTAAATTTGACCTTTTCATCAATCTTGTGATGGTCAGTAATGACTAAGCTAATAGGGTAACAACTCTCTACTTGTTGCTAAGATGAAAATATGTGGGCCAAATTCAACTTAAACTTATTATTGTGATCACTGTGATGTATTATATATGATGTTTGAGTATACGTGATGTGCACTTGATACCCGACATACGTTCGACAGGTGTGGGCACAGAACATGCACAGATGGCCCAATTGGTTGTCTCCTAGGTTGAACTGCCTAGGCGAGGTGACGTTCCCAGGCAGGCTAGGCCCATCTGAGTAGCTAGGCCCTGTCTACGAGGGCACTAGGATGAAAACGGTCGGAAAAATGTCTTAACCATTTTCGCTCCTATATTTTTTTGTCGAGAACAGGAAGGCCAGATGGGAAAACGAAACCGGTATTACGAGATATCGGGAACGGAATATTTCAAACGGGAACGTCTCGACTACGATCGGGAAGCGGTAACACAAAACGGAAACATCAATATATGTAGCCACTTAAAACAATGAGCTCGATGCAACAATAGCAACCATATGCAACAGCAAGCTAGCAGGCAAAAAAAATAGTTCACAATTCACAGTAAGCCAACAGGCAATAGTTCAAATTAAAAAAAATAGTGCATGTGAACAGCCAACAGGCAACAGTTCAATATATGAAGTCAAAACTCTATGCTACTAACAAAGGAAATGCAAACAAGCAGAGCCAGACAAGCTGAAAGAAAATAATGTTTGAAAGCATCTAGGCCCCTAGTTGGATTTTGGTGATTAATGTCAATACAAGATTACTATGACTAACATGTGTTTTGCAGAGGCAATTAAGTTAGGTCATGGTAATGGAGATCGATTGGGCAATCGAGGTTGTCATGCCCTTACGATGGAAATCATTTCGGTTTTCAAAGGATGGACGACAAGGTTAAGAATAACTAGTTCTAAGTGTCAATTGAAGTTGGAGAGACACTTAGAGTAGTTTAGGACTTTGTTTTTCCTTTGGCCGTACTATGAAGGGGGGTATGAACGGGTAGCTTGACCTAGTTGAGTCTAGTGAGTTAGGTGTGGTGCACACTTGTTAAAACTAGCTCTAGGTAGCTCCTATGAATGCCTAAGATCCTTTGGAGCAAACTTCATTCACATATGATTGAGAGTTGGAAGTGAATGGAGGGTCAAATACTGACCAGACGCTGGCTCCGGTGCGACCGGACGCTGGCCGCAGGGTCCGGTCAGTTCATTTGACCGAGGAGAACAAGTCTGGTGTGACCGGACGCTGGAAGGTCAATGTGACCGGACGCTGAGGGCCAGCGTCCGGTCGACTCCAGTAAGGGTGCAGACTTGAGAAAGTGTGACCGGACGCGTCTGGTTAGTGGTGACCGGACCCTGAGTATCCAGCGTCCGGTCGATTACAGTAAGCATCCAAGAGCGACCAGACACGTCCGGTCAGTACTGACCGGACCCTGACAGCGTCCGGTCATCACTTGAAAACTGTTGCGCGGGTTGAACTGACCGGAGCGTCCGGTCAAAACGATCGGAGCGTCCGGTCATCCCGCAAAAGCTCATAACGGTTCGTTTTTCAGGCTGCCTTATAAATAGAAGCTCCACTCATGTGTGGAGTCACTTTTGCTCATTCCAACAGCTGAGAAACACGTTTGTGAGTGCCAAGAAGAGCAAGGTCCTAGTGAGGTGTTTGTGATTTGAGAATCCAAGAGTGAAACCTCATTAGTGAATCAAGAGTAGACAAGTGTGCATCCATCTTCTCATTAGGCTTCGCGTGGTCAAGTGAGAGTTCGTGCTTGTTACTCTTGATGATCGCCATCACCTAGACGGCTTGGTGGTGATTGGGAGCTTGGTGATCACCCAGCGGAGCTTGTGGGTGACCCAACTCAAGTTGTGAGCGGCTTTGGGTGATTCGCCGCGACGGAGTGTCGAAGAATCAACCCGTAGAGAGCACTTGATCCTTGCACGGATCAAGGGAGAGCTACACCCTTGCGCGGGTGCTCCAACGAGGACTAGTGGAGAGTGGCGACTCTCCGATACCTCGGCAAAACATCGCCGTGTTCCTCTCTCCATTTACTTTGAGCATTTACTTTGAGTATTTACTTTGAGCAATTCAATACTTATCTTTATATTCGTAGAATTGCTATGCTAAAGTAAGTTTGGAACATAGGTTGCAAGTCTATTGTGCGTAAATTTGATAGAAACACTTCTCTAGGCACAAGGAGTTAATTGGGCTATCCATAGGATTTGATTATTGCAAGAAAATTTAGAATTAGCCCAATTCACCCCCCCTCTTAGGCATCTTGATCCTTTCAATTAGTATCAGAGCCTTGTGCTCACGTTTTTAAGCTTAACCGCTTAGAGCAAGATGTCTCACGGGGATGGACCTCCTCCTATCTTTGAGGGGGATGATTTTCCATATTGGAAAATTTGCATGGAGGCTTACCTAAAAGCTCTAGATGTTGGAATTCTTAGAGCTACCTCTCAAGGGTTCCCAACACCTAAGAATGCCGCACAACTCCAAGGTGATGAAGTAAACTATGAAAAATGGAATGCAAAGGCTCGCAACACTATCTTTAGAGGCATTTGCAAAGATGTGTTCAATCGTGTAAGGAACCACAAAGACACCCATGCACTATGGTCGGACATTTGTGCGCTCCAAGAGGGAACCAAGAGTGAGCATGAGGAACGCTATCATCTTGTAATTAAAAAGCTAAATTCTTTTGAGATGCTTCCCAAAGAAAGTGCTAATGAAATGTATTATCGTTTAAATGTTCTTGTAGAGGAAGTCAATGGGCTTGGACTTACTCAAATGTCACCATCCGACGTTGTGAGAAAGATCTTGAGTGTCCTCCCCATTGACAAATATGGGCACATTGTGACCGTGCTACATCAAGGTGATCTTTTCGCCGCTACACCGACACAAATCTTGGGAAAGATCAATGCTCATGAGATGTATATGCACATCACACCACAAGATGGCTCATCCTCTACAAAGAAGAAAGAGAAAGACTTAGCATTCAAAGCTAGCCAAGATAAGGGCAAGGCAAGACTTGAGTATGAAAGCTCAAGTGATGAAGATGATGAAGAAAGTCTTGCTCTCATGGTGAAGAAGACCGCCAAGATGCTAAAGAAGCTAAACAAGAGTGGCATCAAGTTTGATGGCAAGAAGAAGAAGTTCTTCACTAGCTCAAGAAGTTTGATGAGTATGTCAAGCTCAAGAGTGAAAATGAGAAGCTCATGAAAGATCTTGAAGAGATGAAAAGTCACAACACCATTGTGCTAGAAACTCTTGATCATGACAAAGAGTTGATCCTTGAGAATGAGAAGCTCAAAGAAGAAAACAAGAAACTCAAGGAAGAGAAGAACAATGATATTCTCAAGGAAGAGAACAAGAAGCTCAAGATAGAAAAAGAGCATCTCAAGGTGGGATTGAGCAAGTTTGCTAGAGGCAAGCATCTCCAAAGTGAGCTACTCATGAATACCGTCATGAAGATGGATAGAAGTGGCATTGGATATATGGCAAGTGTAGAGAAGAAGAAGGCTCAAGCTCAACACCATCAATCAAAACCAAAGCTAAAGCCAAAGAGATGTTTTGAGTGTGGACAAGAAGGCCACTTTGCTCATGAGTGTCAAACTCCACCACCACAACCCTTGCCCAAGCATGCTAGACCCTTTGCTTTCAATGCTCACTACATGCTTAGAAAAGATTCTAGTGGAAAGATGAAAGTCATGTTCTTAGGACCCCCCAACAAAAGTAGACCTAAGAAGATTTGGGTGGCTAAGTCACTTGTTGAGAAGGTGAAGGGCCCTCAACAAGTTTGGATCCCTAAAACTTGAATCTCTTATGTGTAGGTGAACTACAAGACCGGTGGAAGTCATTGGGTTATTGATAGTGGTTGCACTCAACATATGACCGGTGATCCTCGTATGTTCACCTCACTAGATGAAGAGGTAGATGGACAAGAGAAAATAATATTTGGAGATAATTCAAAGGGCAAGGTTAAAGGATTGGGCAAAGTGGCAATATCAAATGATCATTCTATCTCCAATGTACTCTATGTTGCATCATTGAGCTTCAACTTGCTATCCGTTGGGCAATTGTGTGATCTTGGCTTTCAATGCTTATTCACCGAAAAGGAGGTTGTTGTATCCAAGGTAGATGACAATCAAGTGATATTCAATGGATTTAGATACAACAACTTATATCTAGTTGACTTCACCTCCGAAGATGCAAACTTGAAGACTTGCCTATTCACCAAAACAACACTTGGGTGGCTATGGTATAGAAGACTTGCTCATGTTGGGATGAGCTCACTCAAGAAGCTTATGAAGAATGATTTGGTGAGTGGGTTGAAGGATGTGAAGTTTGAGAAGGACAAGCTTTGTAGTGCATGTCAAGCCGGCAAGCAAGTTGCAAACACACATCCAACCAAAGCTTTCATGTCAACCACAAGAGTGCTAGAACTCCTACACATGGATTTATTTGGACCAACAACATACAAGAGTTTGGGAGGAAATCTCTATTGTCTTGTGATTGTGGATGACTATTCAAGGTATACATGGGTGTTCTTCCTTCATGACAAATCCGAAGTTGCATCTTGTTTCAAGAAGTTTGCCAAGAGAGCTCAAAATGAATTTGAAGTGAAGCTCAAGAAGATAAGAAGTGACAATGGCAAAGAGTTTGACAACACAAACATAGAAGCTTATTGTGATGAAGTTGGAATCAAACATGAAGTCTCCGCAACCTATACTCCTTAACAAAATGGTGTTGTTGAGAGGAAGAATTGGACTTTGATCACTCTTGCAAGGACAATGCTAGATGAGTACAACACCCCCGAAGCTCTATGGGCAGAAGCAATCAACACCACATGTTATGCATCCAACCGTCTATTTCTTTAAAAGTTCCTTGTCAAGACATCGTATGAGTTGCTCAATGGGAAGAAGCCGGACATCTCCTTCTTTAGGGTGTTTGGTTGCAAGTGCTACATCTACAAGAAGCGGCAACACCTAGGGAAGTTTCAAAGACATTGTGATATAGGTTTTCTTGTTGGTTACTCATTGAAGTCCAAAGCATATAGAGTATTTAATCATGCCACCGGCTTGGTTGAAGAAACATATGATGTGGAATTTGATGAATCTAACGGCTCCCAAGGAGCACATGAGAATCTTGATGATGTAGGTGATGAACCATTGAGGGAGGCTATGAAGAATATTCTGGTGGAAGATATCAAGCCAAAAGATGATGAAGATGATGTACAAGTCATTAACCAACCCTCTTCATCAAATGTACCACAAGATGGTGAAAAAGATGGGAGAGTAGAAAATGAAGATACTCATTTCTCTCATGAGCAAATGGTGGTACAAGCACAAGATGTTGATGCTCCACAACCTCCCCCTCAAGTGGTTAATAGAAGAAATACACCTCTCCTACAAGATTGTCCACAAGATCTCATCATAGGGAGTCCATCAAAGGGTGTAATGACTCAATCTTAAAAACTTACATCATTTATTGCTCATCACTCTTTTGTCTCTTGTTATGAGCCTACCAAGGTAGAAGAAGCTCTTAAAGATCCGGATTGGATCAATGCCATGCATGAAGAGTTGAACAACTTCACTCGCAATGAAGTTTGGACTCTTGAAGAGCGACCAAAAGGTGCAAGAGTCATTGGAACGAAGTGGGTGTTCCGCAATAAACAAGATGATCAAGATGTTGTTGTGAGGAATAAGGCAAGACTAGTTACAAAGGGGTTCTCTCAAGTTGAAGGTTTGGATTTTGGAGAGACCTTTGCACCGGTTGCAAGATTAGAAGCCATCCGTATCCTTCTTGCATATGCATCACATCATGAAATGAAACTATATCAAATGGATGTGAAAAGTGCATTTTTAAATGGCTTTATTAATGAACTAGTCTATGTTGATCAACCTCCCGGGTTTGAAGACCCTAGATATCCTAATCATGTTTATAGGTTGTCCAAGGCACTATATGGGCTTAAGCAAGCCCCAAGAGCTTGGTATGAGCGCCTTCGAGACTTCCTCATTGAGAAGGGCTTCACCATTGGGAAGGTCGACACCACACTATTCACCAAGAAGCTTGATGGGCATATCTTCATTTGTCAAGTATATGTTGATGATATCATCTTTGGATCATCAAATGAAGACTCATGCAAAGAATTTGGTGAATTGATGTCGAAGGAGTTCGAGATGTCAATAATTGGTGAGCTTACATTCTTTCTTGGTTTTCAAGTCAAGCAAATGAAAGAAGGCATCTTCGTCTCTCAAGAGAAATATACAAAGGATCTTCTCAAGAGATTCAAGATGGATGAATGTAAGCCAATCAAGACACCAATGCCTACAAATGGACATCTCGACCTAGATGAGGGAGGTAACCCGATTGATCAAACTCTCTACCGTTCTATGATTGGTAGCTTGTTATATTTAACCGCATCTAGGCCCGACATCATGTTTAGTGTGTGTATGTGTGCTAGATTTCAAGCTAGTCCTAAGGAAACTCATTTAATTGCCATAAAAAGAATCCTTAGGTATCTTAAGCACACACCAAGCATTGGCCTTTGGTATCCCAAATGAGCTTTATTTGAATTAATTGGCTATTCCGATTCGGATTACGCTGGGTGCAAAGTTGATAGAAAGAGCACATCCGGAGGGTGCCATTTGCTTGGTAGATCACTTGTGTCTTGGTCCTCCAAGAAACAAAATAGTATGGCTTTGTCCACCACCGAAGCGGAATACATTGCCGCGGGTGCTTGTTGTGCACAAATATTATACATGAAACAAACTTTGCTAGACTATGGAGTAGTTCTAGAGAAAGTACCTCTTTTGTGCGACAATGAAAGTGTGGTAAAAGTTGCAAATAATCCGGTTCAACACTCTCGCACCAAGCATATAGATATCCGCCATCACTTTCTAAGAGATCATGTGGCTAAAAATGATATATCACTAGAAGGTGTAAGATCCGAAGATCAATTAGCGGATATCTTCACTAAACCGCTAGATGAGGCTACATTTTGTAGATTGCGGAATGAGCTCAATGTACTTGATTTTAGTAACTTCACTAAAAATTGAGCTTGTATTGTCCCTTGCATTCATTGTAATATACAACATGTTTAATTTGTGGCAATGCATATAGGGCTTGTCTAACATGGTTAAGATAACCGCCAAAAAGCGTGTGAAGAAGCTTAACCTTGGATCAACTTGACAAGCAACTAGATTTACTTACAAGTATTGCATATGCATGAATGTTGTTTTGTCGTTTTGTTCCATTTGCCCTCTTGTTGCCTTTTTTTTAAAAGAATTATAGCCTAAGGTAAAATATTTTGAAAAATATGAGGGTTTGAGAGAGGTCACTCACATCAGTCCCAATTGGTGTTTATTTGGATCTTATTCAAGTTGGGACTTGATTGGGAACAGGCAGCGCGAAGGAAGGTTGAAGATTTGCTAGAAAATGTGCACCGGACGCTGCACCGGACGCTGCTGTCCAGCGTCCGGTCAGTTCACAGGAGGTGAACTGCTACCGAAGGAGTGACCGGACGCTACATCTGTGCGTCCGGTCAAGTGGACCTTCAATGTCTGGTCGATCGAAGGAAGGAAAGGCAGTACAGACCGGACCCTGCCTGCGTCCGGTCATGGACCACCGGACGCGTCCGGTCCCGATTCCAGAGGAATTGGACCTCTCTGGAATCGACCGGACGCTGGGTGGTAGCGTCCGATCGCTACCACCGGAGCGTCCGGTCAGTGGATCTCGCGCGATTTAAGTCTCTTTTCCGTTTCCTTCTCTGTCATGTTCGGGATCCTCATATAACCGTGCCTTCGTTTTTTTTCTCCTTGACCTAACTCGCCCGAGCCCTAGCCTGCGCCGCCGCCAACTCATCGCCGAAGCCGTGCTCCGTGCCCCGGCCACACACGTCACCACGCTCGGCCCCCTCGCCAGCCGCGCGCCGCCGTACTGCGCCAGCACAGCCCGCGCCTCCCTTGCCCGCGCTCGCCCGGCATCCTCGCCAGCCGCGCGCCACCAGAGCTCGTCGCGCCGCCATGACTCCCCGCGCGCCACCGTGCCACCACATTCGACTGGCCCTCTCGTCACCACGAAGCGCCGTGTGCCCTAGCCCCATCTCCTCTCGGTAAGGCTAGCCCGCTGTTTCAATTTCAATTTGCTTAGATCAAATTGCAATACAGTGCGCTAATTTCTAAAATTCTAGGGCCACCAGTTCTTCACTGCTCCTTGTAACCCTAGCCCCTACCGGTTCCGAGGATTCCCCCGCGTGTCGCCTTTTCTTTTCTTGGATCGCTGTTCGTCAGGTAGAAAGCCATTCGATTCAAGTTCGCATCTACATTGCTTTCTCTATTAGGTTTTCGCATCTATTAGACATATGGTATTTATTTGTATATCCATCTATTCTATCGTGCAGCGAGTCGGTTCCGTTGTGGTTCTTCTGGCAGTTGGTAGTCAACTCAGAGCCAAGCTCGTGAGTAAGGATCGAGGCCAAGCCTCGAAAGCGGCAGTTTGACAGTTGATCTTCATCAGCGGTAGCTCATCATCTTGTTAGTTCAGATGGCTCACACCAAGAACGTTGGTGGTGGCCCAGGTGATGATGATCGGAGGCCCCCGCCTCGCCAGCCAGCAGGATCGAAGGGAAAGTCAACCAAGCAGGTGACATCCAAGAAGCGGAAGTTCCCCGACGTAGAGATAGCGAGAGTAGCAGCTGTTGCAGAGGCCACAGAGCGTGCCGAGAGAGGTGGTACCCGCAGCGGAGTTGTCATTGCAGATCAGCCGGTTTCACCAGCAGTCAGAGCTACGATTGAGGAGGTTGAGCATCATCATGGTAGTCCAGCTGGGACTGCCACGTTTGCAGGATGAAGGGTTGCCATTGAGGAGGGTCCGTCAGCACAGCAGTAGCCCCCACCAGCAGAGCCTAAGCCAGTTCAGCAGACTTAGGAGGGCGAGCAGGCCTAGCAGACTCTGCAGGCCGAGGAGATAGAGCCAGCACCCCAGCTTCGCCGCTCTGGACAGACCCGTGTACCAGTCTCGCTGAGGCCGTCGACACAGCGGAGGGGATCACGTCCTCCAGCTAGACCACAGGGTCCACCTCCTGTGGTACACCTTGGCTTGAGGGCCGCTACAGCCAGGCAGGTTCAGTAGCTGCATTTTGTTGAGTTTGAGGTTTGGTTTCCTCCGAGGAGGGATGAGAGAGCAGCTGAGGGTTTCTACACGCCACTGCAGGAGGATTTCTACAATACTTATCTCAACAGTGGGGCAGTGTTCAGATCTCAGAGAGTCTGTCAGATAGAGTCTATTGTGGTAGCAGCCGGAGAGCACATTCGGCCTTACTTATCATATTTGCTAGGACTAACAGATTTGATTGGATGGACGGGGATATATGTACCATCTTGGGTCCGGCAGTTTTATGCTTCACTCTTCATCGATCCACATCACAGATTTATTCACTTTGCTTTCAGAGGCAAAGACTACAGAGTGACGAGTGGTAGGGTCAGAGAGATACTGAGGCTATAGGAGTAGCCTATCAAGATGCATGAGGTCTATTATGGACAGCAGGAGCCTCCTAGGCGTCCTCATGGAGGGTTGGTGCCTCCTATAGATTTAGTGTGACATTGCTTCAAGGAGCCTTTTGGAGAGGGGTCGAGCAGGAACCCTAGTGACTTGACTCCTACAGCGAGAGTGCTAGAGGCCATTATCAGGAGGACACTACTTCCCAGGTTGGGATATAGAGAGGGCCTGACTTGCTTACAGCTCTGGCTTCTTAATGCCCTGATGCAGCAGACAGTATTTGATATCTGGGACCTCCTTCTTTTAGAGATGGAGGATACTATAGCTGAGGGATTCAAGGGTCATAGGCAGCTTCCCTATGCTCATTGGATCATGTTTCTTATCCGTAGAGTAGTGCTTGATAAGCCCCCTGGTATGATGGATGAGTATACAGGTGCCACCACAAAGTTACTAGCTTACAACCTGTCATAGAGGATCAGACACACCACTCCTCAGGCACCCAGATAGCCTAGCCATCGTCCCGACGTGCCAGAGTCCGCAGCTCAGTAGAATGAGATCATTAGAGGGATTGCAGCCACTGAGGAGGAGGAGCTAGAGGCACAGCAGGAGGTGAGCGAGTACAGTGACAGTTCTGACGATGACTACCTACCTATTCCTCAGATGCCTCCACGCAGACACGATGCAGAGGCTGGTAGCTCTAGTTCTGCTCCACCTGCTCCGCAGACAGACCCCGCTCTCATTGCTATTCTTGAGCGGATGCAGCAGACCCAGGATAGATAGGCACAGGAGACAGCTGCTACTTTTGCCCAGTTTCAGACTCGACAGGACGAGTTCTAGAGGCAGCAGCAGGCCATGCAGCAGTAGCAGCAGCAGATACTCTTGCAGCAGCAGCTTATGGGTTTCATGTAGCACATAGTGACAGCTCTTGGGGCCGCACAGCCACAGACTTTGCCCTAGCTTGCTCAGCCTGCTTCCACCACGACGACTCTAGCTATACAGCCCAGCGGGCTTCAGGGTCAGGGACAGCCTCTAGCTCAGTTTGCTTCACCTCTTGTACAAGTGTCCTAGTGGTTGGCCTCACCCGTGGTAGCCCCACAGTTCACTCCACTTCAGACGGGCTTCACACCAGAGTAGTCTTCCTCGCTATTCGTGCCTGACACGTCAGTCTCCAGGAGTCTTGGAGCATCCTTTAGTGAGTTGACTGGCATGCCTACTCCGCCTCATATGCATACTGCTGGTCCGTCTACAGCAGCCCCAGTCGCTGTGACTACTCAGAGGCTCCCCTCGTCTGTCGCCTCGTCATATCCTACGACAGACATACTAGCAGCTTCACAGGCAGCACCAGCCCTAGCTCAGACCCAGACCGCTTCAGCGACACTTCCTGCCATAGAGGGTCAGTCAGTTCAGAGCTCAGGGTCAGATGATGATGGTGCCCAGTTCCAGCTTGCCCCACGTTCTTTAGTGCCTGGCTCATCCGCTGCTGCCCCGCCGACCGACCCCTAGGTTTTGGTGTTTGACGCCAAAGGGAGAGAGGGTGTTCGAGTATGTAGTCTTAGGGGGAGCTACATTTTAGGGTGAGCTAGTTATCTAGTATTAGCTTATTATATACATTTGGAGTTTTTATTTGTGTGATACACTATTACTTATGCATTCGTGTATTTACTGTCATGCATACTATTATATATATGTGGTAGTGCTATCTATGTGATTGTGAAATATGACATGTGTGCTTTCTACTTTGCATTATTTAAATGTCATATCACTTGTGTTATGCTCATTTGCTTTTGCTTTTGTGTTTAGTCTTTGAAGCAAATGAGCTTTGTTACTTGTACTCATGCTTAATTCATATTCTTTGAGTACATTGTGTTGGCTTGGGTCATATAAGCTTGACTAACACTTTTGTTCTTACCGACAAAAGCTTATATGAACTAAGCCCGTCAAAAATCTCACTCTTTAACATACTCGAGGTGGTATTGTCATCAATCACCAAAAAGGGGGAGATTGAAAGCATCTAGGCCCCTAGTTGGATTTCGGTGATTAATGTCAATATAAGATTACTATGACTAACGTGTGTTTTGCAGAGGCAATTAAGTTAGGTTATGGTAATGGAGATTGATTGGGCAATCGAGGTGGTCATGCCCTTACGATGGAAATCGTTTTGGTTTTCAAAGGATGGACGACAATGTTAAGGATAACTAGTTCTAAGTGTCAATTGAAGTTGGAGAGACACTTAGAGTAGTTTAGGACTTTGTTTTTCCTTTGGCCATACTATGAAGGGGGGTATAAACGGGTAGCTTGACCTAGTTGAGTCTAGTGAGTTAGGTGTGGTGCACACTTATTAAAACTAGCTCTAGGTAGCTCCTATGAATGCCTAAGATCCTTTGGAGCAAACTTCATTCACATATGATCGAGAGTTGGAAGTGAATGGAGGGTCAAATACTGACCGGACGCTGGCTCCGGTGCGACAGGACACTGGCCGCAGGGTCCGGTCAGTTCATTTGACCGAGGAGAACAAGTCTGGTGTGACCGGACGCTGGAAGGTAAATGTGACCGGACGCTGAGGGCCAGCGTCTGGTCGACTCTAGTAAGGGTGCAGACTTGAGAAAGTGTGACCGGATGCGTCCGGTCAGTGGTGACCGGACCCTGAGTATCCAGCGTCCGGTCGATTACAGTAAGCATCCAAGAGCGACCGGACATGTCCGGTCAGTACTGACCGGACCCTGACAGCGTCCGGTCATCACTTGAAAACTGTTGCGCGGGTTGAACTAACCGGAGCATCCGGTCAAAACGATCGGAGCGTCCGGTCATCCCGCAGAAGCTCATAACGGTTCATTTTTCAGGCTGCCTTATAAATAGAAGCTCCACTCGTGTGTGGAGTCACTTTTGCTCATTCGAACAGCTGAGAAACACGTTTGTGAGTTCCAAGAAGAGCAAGGTCCTAGTGAGGTGTTTGTGATTTGAGAATCCAAGAGTGAAACCTCATTAGTGAATCAAGAGTAGACAAGTGTGCATCCATCTTCTCATTAGGCTTCGCGTGGTCAAGTGAGAGTTCGTGCTTGTTACTCTTGGTGATCGCCATCACCTAGATAGCTTGGTGGTGATTGGGAGCTTGGTGATCACCCGACGGAGCTTGTGGGTGACCCAACTCAAGTTGTGAGCGGCTTTGGGTGATTCGCCGCGATGGAGTGTCGAAGAATCAACCCGTAGAGAGCACTTGATCCTTGTGCGGATCAAGGGGGAGCTACACCCTTGCGCAGGTGCTCCAACGAGGACTAGTGGAGAGTGGCAACTCTCCGATACCTCAGCAAAACATCGCCGCGTTCCTCTCTCCATTTACTTTGAGCATTTACTTTGAGTATTTACTTTGAGCAATTCAATACTTGTCTTTACATTCGTAGAATTGCTATGCTAAAGTAAGTTTGGAACATAGGTTGCAAGTCTATTGTGCGTAAATTTGATAGAAACACTTCTCTAGGCACAAGGGGTTAATTGGGCTATCCGTAGGATTTGATTATTGCAAGAAAATTTAGAATTAGCCCAATTCACCCCCCTCTTGGGCATCTTGATCCTTTCAATTGGTATCAGAGCCTTGTGCTCACATTTTTAAGCTTAACCGCTTAGAGCAAGATGTCTCATGGGGATGGACCTCCTCCTATCTTCGAGGGGGATGATTTTCCATGTTGGAAAATTCGCATGGAGGCTTACCTAGAAGCTCTAGATGTTGGAATTCTTAGAGCCGCCTCTCAAGGGTTTCCAACACCTAAGAATGCCGCACAACTCCAAGGCGATGAAGTAAACTATGAAAAATGGAATGCAAAGGCTCGCAACACCATCTTTAGAGGCCTTTGCAAAGATGTGTTCAATCGTGTAAGGAACCACAAAGACGCCGATGCACTATGGTCGGACGTTTGTGCGCTCCATGAGGGAACCAAGAGTGAGCGTGAGGAACGCTATCATCTTGTAATTAAAAAGCTAAATTATTTTGAGATGCTTCCCAAAGAAAGTGCTAATGAAATGTATTATCGTTTAAATGTTCTTGTAGAGGAAGTCAATGGGCTTGGACTTACTCAAATATCACCATCCGACGTTGTGAGAAAGATCTTGAGTGTCCTCCCCATTGACAAATATGGGCACATTGTGACCGTGCTACATCAAGGTGATCTTTCCGCCGCTACACCGACACAAATCTTGGGAAAGATCAATGCTCATGAGATGTATATGCACATCACACCACAAGATGGCTCATCCTCTACAAAGAAGAAAGAGAAAGACTTAGCATTCAAAGCTAGCCAAGATAAGGGCAAGGCAAGACTTGAGTATGAAAGCTCAAGTGCTGAAGATGATGAAGAAAGTCTTGCTCTCATGGTGAAGAAGACCGCCAAGATGCTAAAGAAGCTAAACAAGAGTGGCATCAAGTTTGACGGCAAGAAGAAGAAGTTCTTCACTAGCTCAAGAAGAAAGCCAATCTCCGAGATGGATTGCTACAATTGTGGCGAACTTGGCCACCTAGCTCATCAATGCACAAAGCCCAAGAAAGACAAGTTCAAGAACAAGGGCAAGAAAGATGATTCAAGTGATGAAGATGAAAAGAAAAAGAACAAGCCATACAAGAAGAGAGATGGCAAAAAGAGAGACTTCTACAAGAAGAAGAAGAGTGGCAAGGCCTATATTGTCGGTGATTGGCTCACGGACATTGATTCATCAAGTGGATCATCCGTTGATGAGAGTGATAATGAGAAGGTGTCCGCCATTGCTATTGATCTTGCATCCTCACCGCCACCATCGCTATCATCCTCTACACACCTATGCCTTATGGCCAAGGGTGAACGCAAGGTAACTAAGAGTGATGATAGTAGTGATGATGAGCAAGCTAGTGATGATGATAGCGATAGCGATGATGATTCACCCACATATGATGATCTTGTCAGAATATTAAGAAAATACACTAAGATCATTAGAATGAGTAGAGCTACAAATGAAAAACTTGATGCTAAAAATGATTCACTCTTAGCTGTAACAGAACCGACCAAATCATAAGAACGTAAGTACAAAAACAATCACCGAAGCGATCAAATTCCTATACTTAAGCTCCCATAATCCCGGTAGTCCAGAAATCACGAAGGATTTCAACCAACTCTCGACATACAAACCAAGATCGTAGTGATTCAACACAACGCATCATCCATTACAACATTTCATAAGTAGCATTCGGATTACATCCATCAGAGTTAAATAGAATATTACAAACCAAGTTTGAGTGTGCGGAAGCAACATAGTTTAGTACAAAACATCATAGTTTTCAAATACATTGCCAAGTCTGAGTCATGTCCCGCAAAAGCATTATCAGGTACGAGAACTAGTAGAGACCGCGCCCAACGGTCTAGTCTTCATCCCCAGTAGGGAGAAGGCAGTACTTGCAGCAACCAAAGTAGAACTGGTCATCTGCAACAGGTGGGAGATAAACCCTGAGTACGAGAAGGTACTTAGCTAGACTTACCCGACAAAAATCAGAAATAATGGACACCAAGGATCATGCAAGGCTTTTTAGGTGGACTAGCTTGACACAGTTGCATAAAAGAGCTTATGATTATAGTAACCAATTTAAACTTAGCATCAAGCTTATCATTATTTACCTGTCCACTAGATTAGCACCTGTACTAGAGCACTCACTTATTAGGAGCAAACAATATTAACCATAGCAGGTATAATAAGGCTGTCATCATCATATCATCATTTTCGAACCATTAAGTTATTAAGTATATCTACATTGGAGATAAGCCCGTCAAGTTCTCACTAACCGGGAGAGACGGCGACTCGAATCGAATTACAACTCAGCTGAGGGGGTATTCCTAACTCTCACCCTGGCATACTTAGCAAGGGTAGCCGTGGGTTACCTTTGGTACATCTCAGGAACCAAATTCGCGGGTTCGATCAGCGCCAGCACTCTCAGGGATTACCCTTCTGCTAGGACGATCAGGACTTTTAAATCACCTGCCCTTGGACTCATGCCTACGGCTCCCTTCCGAGGCGCACTTTATACTTATCGACTCCCGACCTGAGGTGAGCTACTTGGCTTCGTGGTCGGTCTCCAGACCCGGCCAACTAAGAGAGAGGCATGCGTTCAACATGAACAGGAAAGGCTCCAAGAATCAGTCCTTAAGCGACACAGACGGAGTCACTGCAAACCGGCAAGCCTCCGTCCAGTCTTCATTTCAAATTAAGACTGGTTCTTTTCCACGATAGCAAATATAGCCAACCGTGCCACATGTATCTTCCTATATCTCGCAGGTGACAGGAAATCACCCGACTTCTACCGCGTTTAAGCAGGGCTAAGTACTACACGAGCCTAAGCTACATAGGATTCAGGGTAACAATATCTGGACAAGGAATTGGGTAAACAATGCAACAAGGGTTTGCATCCAACACCTAAACTTAATGCAACAATATATGTAATAATAATAATACTGTAACTGCATTTCGGAAATTAGGAGGCTTAGTATGCTCCGGTGCTTGCCTTTCACAAAGTTGCAAGGACGGTGGTCCGGGCACTCAACGGCGACCTCGTCTGGCACTTCTCCTGAAGGCTGCTCCTCCTGAATCTCCGATGTCGGCTGCTGCGGCTCGCTCAGTTCCTCGAATTCCAGCAGGGTTACTCCTTCCGGTACACCTATTGCATGCCGATGCAAAAGATAAATACCATGGATGCATAAGGTATGACATGATGCTCATGATGAATGGATCGCAGTAAGTGTTTACGAACGCATTACTGGACACTCGTTTACCGAGTAATTAGCTCTATTCAAATCACTTTAAGCATGTATCCAACTTAACTTAATAACAAGAGCAACTTACCTAACTTGCATAACCTAAGATAAAGATGCTCATCTTCAGTTAAAGGCCTAACACCTAGGAACATTACCACAAACTTAGAAATAGTAAAGACATACTTAAAATAACAGTTAAAGCTTCATATGCAAACCAGTAGTTACTTAATTCAATCATAACCAGAGTTATATAAATCCAAATGACTTGTATGAGGATATTCCGGAACGCTTATGAAATTCTCTACAAAACATTTGTAAACACCAAAGCATGATTCTTAAGTTAACTAAATCAAGTTCCAGTAAACCTAGAATCTGTCCAGAAATGACAGGGTTACTAACTTAATTATTTAATGATTGTGCAAAAGAATACTTTGATCAAACCAAGTTTACCAACTTGTTTTTCATGCCTAAGAAACATCAGAAAGTATAGTGTCAACTTCTAAATAAATTATTTAATATCCTTTTCCAATTTATTTAGTTAATTAGGTGATTTAAGGAATATATAGTAAAACTATTCATAAAAATCTACAAAAATTACAGTAGCTATCTCATGCTGCACATAGACTACCATAAAAATTTCAAAGCCATTGGGCAAACATAACTTGCTGTATCTAAAATAACAGATGACATGTCTATTTCTAGCATAATTAGAAAACCTTATTAAAAAGTGTCGAGCAACAGATTTCCCATTTTTCCTAGTATCATTCTAGCATAAGCATAGCACTCATCAAATTTCACCTTCACTGGATCTATAGAAAAATTATGAAAATTAATACAAGATCCATCCATTAATAAAAAGGAAATTCTATAACTTAAAAGCTACACATGCACTAGCTCTGAAATTTTAACCATACCTTTTACTAAACAAAAATAGATGACCCACAAAATTTCATAATTTTTGGACCACAAAAACTCAAGTTAAAATTCAAACAAGTTTGCAGGCATCTAAAAACACATTTCAAAGTCCTATTTAATTCACCCAAACTTTCTGAGACATGTGCTCATATAATATTTTTATTAAATACTAGACATTACTAGGAACTCAACAAAATTAGAACCACATCATTTGGATCTATCAACTAGGAAATACATATTTTTAAATATGTACATAAATCTGTGAAATAATCAAACAAAACAAAATAGAAATCCTAACAGCTACTGTGCCAGCCCAAGAAACAGTGGCCCGCGAGCACACAGGCGCGGCCCAAGATGCGGCCCACGCTGGGCTCCCGCTTCAGCCACGACGCTGACAGGGAGGTCCCGCGCGTCAGCGAGACAGGCAGGGGAGGAGAAGGGAACGGCGGTGAAGCTCGTCGCCGGTAGCTTCTCCGGCGAAGGCAAGGGTGTCTACGTGCTCGCCTCATCCTAGCGGACCTAGGAGAGCCCTTAGTCGCAGCTATTGACGCAACCAGGGGGGTGGTGATGGCCACGGCGGCGCTCGGCCACTACACGGCCGGCTCCGACGACGCTACGGCGACTAGGACCTACATGGTGGCTCTACGAGCTTCAGTAGGGTTCACAGAAGTCATCGCAAGGGGGAGAAAGGGATGGAAGGGGCTTGAGCAGCACGGCCACGTGCGCTCTCGGCCGGCGGCGGTCATGGCGACCCGGTGGAGCCGCCTACGCGGTGATCTCTACCTAGCGCGAAAACACGGTGATGGTGAGGTCGCGGACGGGGAGAAGCTCACTGCGGGGCTATGGCTTGGACGAATCGGGCAATGGAGCTTGGTTACGGTGGATTTTTGGCTCGGCGGCTTCGATGATCTAGCAGAGCTACGGTGAGTAGAGGAGGCGAAGGAAGGGAGAAATGGAGCGGCGACTCGGTGAGCAGGCGTGGGGTGGCTTCAAGACACGGCTACGACGCCAGGATGCGCACGGCGCGTGGCCTGCGCGACAGAAGGCCAGCGACGAGTGGCGGACACGCGGCGTCAAGCCTCTGAGCCGGTCGGCCACGACGACTGACCGTTTTCTGAAAACAAACGCGATTCAGTGTTCATCGACGATGACTGACAGCACGTATTCGACGATCATCAACTCCTAATCCGTGGTGATCTAGACCATGCCATAGTTAACAAAGTTGCTCATCTACACGTGAACTACAACTCTTTCCACTGGAGCTCAAACTGGTTTGGCTCGGTTAGGGAGATACATGGCTCCAAACATGGGTACACGAAACTGTACTTCACTTTAGGACTTAGAAAAATTTGCTAAGTATGAAATCAGCATGTACTTCTGACTTGTGGGCCATGTTTGAGCATGTTCTAGCCATTTTCATGAGTTGGTCATAAAACAACTTTTGTTCCTTGATAAATTAGCTACAACTTTTGTAAAGAGTGCACAGCCATGCAAAGTCTCTAGGTTGGACTTTTGAATCAGTCAAACGATGACACTACATGGGTCAATTCAAGTCAAACTTGCACTTAAGGGCATTTTGGTCATTTTGGTCCACATGAACAATGTCCCAACAAGTAACCTAAGTATAGTTAGTGTGTAATAGACCATGATCAACCACTTTACAAAATTGTTATACCACTTCTACTGATCACATGTGATAAAGAAAGTAAAACAAGCAATTCATACATATGTTTCAATACAACGTTTCACATGTTGCATGACCTTGTTGTTATCCTATACTTGTCACATTACTACCATATTGCCATGTTTCCAAGTATGAGAGTTTCATGTTACATTCACATGTTTCCCTACTACCATTCTAAGCAATCAAGCATGAAACACATACAATTTAAAATGTTGCATATGTATGTTTCAGTGATAATGACATGATGACATAGATAATGCACATGGTTATGAAATCACATGCAATTTAGTGGAAGCCAAAACACCTAGGGTGTTACATTAGCTAAGTGTGATACATTAGAAAAGGCTAATGATGAGCTCAAAGAAACAAATGATTCTATATCATCCAAACTCAAGGAGCTCAAATCTTCTAAGAAAGAGCTTAAAGATAAACATGATAAACTTGAGTGGGTGCACAATGAGCTTATCACTAGTCACAACAAGCTAAAAGATGAATATACAACTCTAAAGATCAATTATGATACCCTTGTTATTGCACAAGAATTCTTACCAAATGAGCCACATGTTGCTACTAACCATGTTGTTAAGATTGATATAGCTACCTCATGTGATGATTTAATTGATGAGAGCATTGAGCATGGATCTAGTAGCAAAGGCAAGCAAGTGGTTGAGTGCAATGACTATGATGAGTATGTCAAGCTCAAGAGTGACCATGAGAAGCTCATGAAAGATCTTGAAGAGATGAAAAGTCACAACACCATTGTGCTAGAAACTCTTGATCATGACAAAGAGTTGATCCTTGAGAATGAGAAGCTCAAAGAAGAAAACAAGAAACTCAAGAAAGAGAATTGATGTCGAAGGAGTTCGAGATGTCAATGATTGGTGAGCTTACATTCTTTCTTGGTTTTCAAGTCAAGCAAATGAAAGAAGGCATCTTCATCTCTCAAGAGAAATATACAAAGGATCTTCTCAAGAGATTCAAGATGGATGAATGTAAGCCAATCAAGACACCAATGCCTACAAATGGACATCTCGACCTAGATGAGGGAGGTAACCCGATTGATCAAACTCTCTACCGTTCTATGATTGGTAGCTTGTTATATTTAACCGCATCTAGGCCCGACATCATGTTTAGTGTGTGTATGTGTGCTAGATTTCAAGCTAGTCCTAAGGAAACTCATTTAATTGCCGTAAAAAGAATCCTTAGGTATCTTAAGCACACACCAAGCATTGGCCTTTGGTATCCCAAATGAGCTTTATTTAAATTAATTGGCTATTCCGATTCGGATTATGCCGGGTGCAAAGTTGATAGAAAGAGCCGTCGTACCGCGCCAGCGCCACCGCGCCAGCACAGCCCGCGCCTCCCTTGCCCACGCTCGCCCGGCATCCTCGCTAGCCACGCGCCACCAGAGCTCGCCGCGCCGCCGTGACTCCCCACGCGCCACCGTGCCACCGCGTTCGACCGGCCCTCTCGTCACCGCGAAGCGCCGTGTGCCCTAGCCCCATCTCCTCTCGGTAAGGCTAGCCCGCTGTTTCAATTTCAATTTGCTTAGATCAAATTGCAATACAATGCGCTGATTTCTAAAATTCTAGGGCCACCAGTTCTTCACTGCTCCTTGTAACCCTAGCCCCTGCCGGTTCCGAGGATTCCCCGCGTGTCGCCTTTTCTTTTCTCGGATCGCTGTTCGTCAAGTAGAAAGCCATTCGATTCAAGTTCGCATCTACATTGCTTTCTCTATTAGGTTTTCGTATCTATTAGACATATGGTATTTATTTGTATATCCATCTATTCTATCGTGCAGCGAGTCGGTTCCGTTGTGGTTCTTCTGGCAGTTGGCAGTCAACTCGGAGCCAAGCTCGCGAGTAAGGATCGAGGCCAAGCCTCGAAAGCGGCAGTTTGATAGTTGATCTTCATCAGCGGTAGTTCATCATCTTGTCAGTTTAGATGGCTCGCACCAAGAACGTTGGTGGTGGCCCAGGTGATGATGATCGGAGGCCCCCGCCTCGCCAGCCAGCAGGATCGAAGGGCAAGTCAACCAAGCAGGTGACATCCAAGAAGCAAAAGTACCCCGACGCAGAGATAGCGAGAGCAGCAGCTATTGCAGAGGCCATAGAGCGTGCCGAGAGAGGTGGTGCCCGCAGCGGAGTTGTCATTGCAGATCAGCCGGTTTCACTAGCAGTTAGAGCTACGATTGAGGAGGTTGAGCATCGTCATGGTAGTCTAGCTGGGACTGCCATGTTTGCAGGACGAAGGGTTGCCATTGAGGAGGGTCCGTTAGCATAGCAGTAGCCCCCACCAGCAGAGCCTGAGCCAGTTCAGCAGACTCAGGAGGGCGAGCAGGCCCAGCAGACTCTGCAGGCCGAGGAGACAGAGCCGGCACCCTAGCTTCACCACTCTGGACGGACCCATGTACTAGTCTCGCCGAGGCCGTCGACATAGCGGAGGGGATCACGTCCTCCACCTAGACCACAGGGTCCACCTCCTGTGGTACACCTCGACTTGAGGGCCGCTACAGCCAGGCAAGTTCAGCAGCTGTGTTTTGTTGAGTTTGAGGTTTGGTTTTCTCCGAGGAGGGATGAGAGAGCAGCTGAGGGTTTCTACATGCCACTGCAGGAGGATTTCTACAATGCTTATCTCAACAGTGGGGCAGTGTTCAGATCTCAGAGAGTCTGTCAGATAGAGTCTATTGTGGCAGCAGCCAGAGAGCACATTCAGCCTTACTTATCATATTTGCCAGGACTAACAGATTTGATTGGACAGACAGGGATATATGTACCATCTTGGGTCCAGCAGTTTTATGCTTCACTCTTCATCGATCCACATCACAGATTTATTCACTTTGCTTTCAGAGGCAAAGACTACAGAGTGACGAGTGGCAGGGTCAGAGAGATACTGAGGCTATAGGAGCAGCCTGTCAAGATGCATGAGGTCTATTATGGACAGCAGGAGCCTCCCAGGCGTCCTCATGGAGGGTTGGTGCCTCCTACAGATTTAGTGCGACATTGCTTCAAGGAGCCTTTTGGAGAGGGGTCAAGCAGGAACCCCAGTGACTTGACTCCTACAGTGAGAGTGCTAGAGGCCATTATCAGGAGGACACTGCTTCCCAGGTTGGGATATAGAGAGGGCCTGACTCGCTTACAGCTCTGGCTTCTTAATGCCCTGATGCAGTAGACAGTATTTGATATCTAGGACCTCCTTCTTTCAGAGATGGAGGATACTATAGCTGAGGGATTCAAGGGTCATAGGCAGCTTCCCTATGCTCACTGGATCACGTTTCTTATCCGTAGAGTAGTGCTTGATAAGCCCCCTGGTATGATGGATGAGTATATAGGTGCCACCACAGAGTTCCCAGCTTACAACCTGTCACAGAGGATCAGACACACCACTCCTCAGGCACCTAGATAGCCTAGCCGTCGTCCCGACGTGCCAGAGTCCGTAGCTCAGTAGGATGAGATCATTAGAGGGATTGCAGCCACTGAGGAGGAGGAGCTAGAGGCATAGCAGGAGGTGAGCGAGTACAGTGACAGTTCTGATGATGACTACCTGCCTATTCCTCATATGCCTCCACGCATACACAATGCAGAGGCTGGTAGCTCTAGTTCTGCTCCACCTACTCCACAGACAGACCCCGCTCTCATTGCTATTCTTGAGCGGATGCAGCAGACCCAAGATAGACAGGCACAGGAGACAGCTGCTACTTTTGCCCAGTTTCAGACTCGACAGGACGAGTTCCAGAGGCAGCAGCAGGCCATGCAGCAGCAGATGCATCAGCAGCAGATACTCTTGTAGCAGCAGCTTATGGGTTTCATGCAGCACGTAGTGACAGCTCTTGGGACTGCACAGCCACAGACTTCGCCCCAGCTTGCTCAGCCTGCTTCCACCACGACGACTCCAGCTATACAGCCCAGCGGGCTTTAGGGTCAGGGACAGCCTCTAGCTCAGTTTGCTTCACCTCTTGTACAGGTGTCCCAGTGGTTGGCCTCACCCATGATATCCCCACAGTTTACTCCACTTCAGACGGGCTTCACACTAGAGTAGTCTTCCTCGCTATTCATGCCTGACACGTCAGTCTCCAAGAGTCTTGGAGCATCCTTCAGCGAGTTGACCGGCATGCCTACTCCACCTCATATGCATACTGCCGGTCCATCTACAGCAGCCCCAGTCGCTGTGACTACTTAGAGGCTCCCCTCGTCTGTCGCCTCGTCAGATCCTACGATAGACATACTAGCAGCTTCACAGGAAGCACCAGCCCCAACTCAGACCCAGACCGCTTTAGCGACACTTCCTGCCACAGAGGGTCAGCCAGTTCAGAGCTCAGGGTCAGATGATGATGGTGCCCAGTTCCAGCTTGCCCCACGTTCTTCAGCGCCCGGCTCGTCCGCTGCTACCCCGTCGACCGACCCCTAGGTTTTGGTGTTTGACGCCAAAGGGGGACAGGGTGTTCGAGTATGTAGTCTCAGGGGGAGCTACATTTTAGGGGGAGCTAGTTATCTAGTGTTAGCTTATTATATACATTTGGAGTTTTTATTTGTGTGATACACTATTACTTATGCATTCGTGTGTTTACTGTCATGCATACTATTATATATATGTGGTAGTGCTATCTATGTGATTGTGAAATATGACATGTGTGCTTTCTACTTTACATTATTTAAATGTCATATCACTTGTGTTATGCTCATTTGCTTTTGCTTTCGCGTTTAGTCTTTGAAGCAAATGAGCTTTGTTACTTGTACTCATGCTTAATTCATATTCTTTGAGTACATTGTGTTGTCTTAGGTCATATAAGCTTGACTAACACTTTTGTTCTTACCGACAAAAGCTTATATGAACTAAACCCGTCAAAAACCTCACTCTTTAACATACTCGAGGTGGTATTGTCATCAATCACCAAAAAGGGGGAGATTGAAAGCATCTAGGCCCCTAGTTGGATTTCGGTGATTAATGTCAATACAAGATTACTATGACTAACGTGTGTTTTGCAGAGGCAATTAAGTTAGGTCATGGTAATGGAGATCGATTGGGCAATCGAGGTTGTCATGCCCTTACGATGGAAATCGTTTCGGTTTTCAAAGGATGGACAACAATGTTAAGGATAACTAGTTCTAAGTGTCAATTGAAGTTGGAGAGACACTTAGAGTGGTTTAGGACTTTGTTTTTCCTTTGGCCGTACTATGAAGGGGGGTATGAACGGGTAGCTTGACCTAGTTGAGTCTAGTGAGTTAGGTGTGGTGCACACTTGTTAAAACTAGCTCTAGGTAGCTCCTATGAATGCCTAAGATCCTTTGGAGCAAACTTCATTCACATATGATCGAGAGTTGGAAGTGAATGGAGGGTCAAATACTGACCGGACGCTAGCTCCGGTGCGACCGGACACTGGCCGTAGGGTCCGGTCAGTTCATTTGACCGAGGAGAACAAGTCTGGTGTGATCGGACGCTGGAAGGTCAATGTGACCGGACGCTGAGGGCCAGCGTCCGGTCGACTCCAGTAAGGGTGCAGACTTGAGAAAGTGTGACCGGACGCATCCGGTCAATGGTGACCGGACCCTGAGTATCCAGCGTTCGGTCGATTACAGTAAGCATCCAAGAGCGACCGGACACGTCCGGTCAGTACTGACCGGACCCTGACAGCGTCCGGTCATCACTTGAAAACTGTTGTATG
Organism: Miscanthus floridulus; assembly: GCF_019320115.1. NCBI lineage: Eukaryota > Viridiplantae > Streptophyta > Magnoliopsida > Poales > Poaceae > Miscanthus > Miscanthus floridulus. Next base: position 185,172,154 of record NC_089587.1, on the reverse strand, counting down.
GGTTGAACTGACCGGAGCGTCCGGTCAAAACGATCAGAGCGTCCGGTCATCCCGCAGAAGCTCATAACGGTTCATTTTTCAGGCTGCCTTATAAATAGAAGCTCCACTCGTGTGTGGAGTCACTTTTGCTCATTCCAACAGCTGAGAAACACGTTTGTGAGTGCCAAGAAGAGTAAGGTCCTAGTGAGGTGTTTGTGATTTGAGAATCCAAGAGTGAAACCTCATTAGTGAATCAAGAGTAGACAAGTGTGCATCCATCTTCTCATTAGGCTTCGCGTGGTCAAGTGAGAGTTCGTGCTTGTTACTCTTGGTGATCGCCATCACCTAGATGGCTTGGTGGTGATTGGGAGCTTGGTGATCACCCGGTGGAGCTTGTGGGTGACCCAACTCAAGTTGTGAGCGGCTTTGGGTGATTTGCCACGACGGAGTGTCGAAGAATCAACCCATAGAGAGCACTTGATCCTTGCGCGGATCAAGGGGGAGCTACACCCTTGCGTGGGTGCTCCAACGAGGACTAGTGGAGAGTGGCGACTCTCTGATACCTCGGCAAAACATCGCCGTGTTCCTCTCTCCATTTACTTTGAGCATTTACTTTGAGCATTTACTTTGAGTATTTACTTTGAGCAATTCAATACTTGTCTTTACATTCGTAGAATTGCTATGCTAAAGTAAGTTTGGAACATAGGTTGTAAGTCTATTGTGCGTAAATTTGATAGAAACACTTCTCTAGGCACAAGGGGTTAATTGGGCTATCCGTATGATTTAATTATTACAAGAAAATTTAGAATTAGCCCAATTCACCCCCCTCTTGGGCATCTTGATCCTTTCAATGTTGAAATCACCAGTTCAGCGGTAGCCACAAGCAAATGCATCCCAAGCAGAAGTAGGGGAACCTGACAGCGAGGCCAAAACCTAGAGCAGACTAACCTAATAGGCTAATACAATTCACTACACCAAGATATAAGAATCAAATATCCTCGGAACAATCCAAGGAATAATCCTACTCCTACACACGCATTACGCATCGCAAACGCATAATGGAACAGGATAATTTAGCAATAGGAAAAAGTCTAGATCACCCCCTCACCTATAACAAGAAGTCTAGTTACCACCCTCAACTATAAAATCATCTATTTAACACACTAAAGTTTAACAAACCAGCTAACATACCCTCTGTGGTAGTTTTACAGGCTGTTTTGGGTTACGTGGACAGCCAGCGTGGCTCACCTGGACACGATGGCCCTTGGGCCTCGCCAAATCGCTCTGTCCGTCGCCGAACTCGTGCACCTCCACCCCCTCGCCAAACTCCGCCTCGCGTGCGCCCTCGGCGGCCGCACGGCCCGGCCCTCTCAGGTCGCCGCCGGCGCGACGAAGCTGCGCGTGCCCTCCTCCGCCCTCGGACGCCGCGGCGCTGAACTACACAGGGCTTGCCCATATTGCGCTGCGACACCACCCTCCTATGCCCCTCGCTGGCCGCGCAGCCTGGGCCGTCAAGTCGCCACTGGCCTGCGGCGCTGCTGAGGAGCAGCGCGTGCCCCCCTCCGCCCATCTCGGCCGCTGCGGCGTGGCCCTGCGTCACCGGAGCCTTCGGAGTTCTCTGCTCCCATGGCGGAATCCTCTGTCACCGGAGCCTTCGGAGTCCTCTGCTGGAAGGGCCTCTTGCCTATGAGCCAGTGAGGATGGGATCAAAGAGGATGTAGGCGGGGTTGGATGTTGGAGCTGGTGAGCTGAAGCTACTCAATGAGAGAAGGTGCAGGAACTGAAGGCAAAGAATGTAGAACTACAATAATTGGCTTGTTGAATGCAGGAACTTCAGTAGCTGATTCTTTGTGTTTGTAGTTGGCCTCTTGTTTGGTGTTCCATGTATCTAAGTTAGTGTGATGGTAGTTTGTTTGCACTAGACAATGGAGTGGCTATGTGCAATCTAGATCGAGTTATCCTGGACATCTTTTGTAAAGTATGAATGTTTGATGAACTTGACAATGTCCCTGCTATTTGTCATTTGCAACTGAATGTATTTGTCTAGTCCACAAAAATTGGTCAATATATGTGTGTGGAATCCAGAGACAACTGCTCATATATTACACAGATTTGATTTCCAAACTGCAGGACCTTCAATAGGTTGTAAAACATGCAGATAAGTCTTCAAGTACTCGACTATGGTAAAACATGGTGCAATGTAATCCTCCAACTCTTTTGATGCCTTGTATATGCAACTAATTGCATGACAACAAGGGAGTCCTGAAAGTTGCCAGTACCTACAACTACAACTCCATTCTTGTAAATTTACTGTGTACCTTCTGTCCTCATTCTCTTGGACCTCAAACCCATGTTCTCCATTCCACAGAACAATACACTTGCCTGACCTCTCTATGTTCATCTTCAATTTCTTAAAAATGTTGGGGCAAATAGTCCTTGCCCACTTCTCTGCCTTTGCCCTATTTTTTTTAATTCTGACCATCACTTTCTTTCTTATGGCCTCATTCATGGAGATAACTGGATAGAACCTTGCGTCCATGATGCTATTATTGAAACTCTCACACATGTTGTTGTCCACTGAGTCACAATTCGAACCAAGTCTAAAAAAAGCCCTACTCCAATGTTCTGGTGACGTGCTTATCATGTCCTTGGCTCCTGCTGGTGTGTCCTAAGCAAGGTAGGCTCGGTTGAGGTTGAACAAAACCCTGCAAGATGACTTAGCGCACCTCCACCACTTCTTTTGTAGCTTTTTGTCAGTGTATTTTTTCCTCCAGTTAGCATAAATGTGTCTTGCACACATTCTGTGCTCTACATTAGGTACCAACTCCTTTACTGCCTTCAATAATCCCTGCATGTAACATTTAAATAGTGGTTACTAATCAGCTAACTATTTTTTTAGAAACAATAATCAGCTAACAACATTTTTCTTAAAAATAATATTCAGCTCAGAACAATTTTATACCTTTTGCTGGTCAGATATGAACACCCAGCCCTCACCTCCATTGTTGATGTTAAGGTCTTTTTGCAGCAAACCAATAAACCAGTACCAAGTTTCATAATTCTCTATTGGCACTGCTGCCCATGCCACTGGATATATTTGATTGTTGGCATCTCTTCCAATTGCACAGAGTAAGTTACCATTGTTAGCACCTTTGAACCAGCAACCATCCAAGCCAATCACCTTTCTACAGCCTGCCCCAAAACCCTTCTTGCATCCATCAAAACATACATAGAACCTCTCAAACACTTTCTTGTCCTCGACATCTGGATCAAGACAAACAACTATGGTGCTGCCAGGGTTGCTTCTAAGAAGTTCCAATTGGTAATCATGCATCCTACTGTATTCTCCCTTCATAGAATCTAGTGCTTGTTGAAGTAATATTGCTTTGGCTCTCTTACACTTTGAAATAGATACATCAGCAAGGAAGTCCCTTTGGACTACATTCTTGATCAAACCAACCTTCCAGGTGGGGTTATCCTTGATCTCCTGGTAATAGTGCTTAGCTATTAATGTGGAGGTTACAAGATTGTTATCCCTCCTTGGTGGGTAGCAGTGGACATCATCAAACCTTACGACCTTGCACCATTCAGATCTGCTTGTGATGGACCCATATATCAACCACTTACAACCTGGCCAAGTACAAACTGCTCTGACCCTGTCCTTTTCATCTTTCAAAAATCTGAGGTGTCTATGTGTCTTTAAACCATACTTGACTAGAGCCTTTTTGAACTGCCTAGTGCATCTAAAAACCATGCCAAGAGAGAAGACAGGAATAGGTGCTTTACTGTCATATTTATTTTCCATGCTCTTCCACCTTTCAGTTTCCCCTTCACTATTTTCCTCATATGAGTAATCATCACTAGAATCAAGATAAGGACTACCTGGATCATCCAAGTTAGGAACTTCATCAACCAAATCCTCAGCTCTAATTTTCGTAGGTTGACTATCATGCATGCCTAGTTTCTTTGCTCTAATGTTCTTCTTAATCTCCTTTGCATACTCCCTCAATTCAATTGTTTCCTCATCCTCTGCAGAACTATCTTCATCTACATGTTGCTTATATTCTTCATCTGATGTATCATCAGATAAATTGGCTACTTCTTCACCTTCTCCAATGTTGTCTTCTTGTTGACCCTCATCTTGTGCAATAGAAACCTTTTCCTCTATTGATTTTGAAGGAGATTTGTAGAATTCCATGAAGGATTTGTAGTCCTTGTCTTCCTGCTCTCGAGTTCCCATTATCCCTGCATCATCTGTGTCATAAATAGCTTGATGGTTTGCCTCTGATTCATCATTTCCTAAATTATCAACACCAGCCCAGATGTCTTCACCATATGCAGTTAGCTCCATAGCAACCTCCTCGACATACATGTCTATAATGCTACCATCTCTATGATAACTAGCCATGATATGACATGAAGCATCATCTACCAGCAAGACGAGCCCATTCCCCAATTCCATTCCAGGCTTCAACCAATACATCCGTATGGTACTTGGTGACCTAAAATGATCTGCTAAGTGCCCCTTGATCTCAAAAAATGATAGCTTGTCCAATTCAATCCGTGACTCAGCAGTTCCTCCATCCGCATACAACAAAAGCCCATCGACATTGACAAAAGCCCCACCAAAGTGAAATATAATTGCAATCCAATCCATCCTGAAAGCAAAAAAGAAATCTTTTGAATATTATTTTAAAAAAAGCATTGAACAATCCTGCTTAAACAGAACCATAATAACCTCTAAACCTAAACCTGCATAAATCAGTTCAATGCAATTGCACAAAAACCTAACACCAAGTAATCCTTAATCCCCAGCGTTACACCAACTAACACTTCTAGAACAGCTAAAACCACAACTTCATTTAATGTTGCCCTAATGAACAAGAATAGAAAACCCCAGTTTCCCCAAAGTCATCTGAATCCAATCTGCCATCGCGAAAACCAAATCATCAACATGGCCAACGACTAAGACACACCTGATCGGACTGCAGGAAGTGTGCCGTCACTAGAAGCTTCAGCCGATCATCTGCCCATCCTCCGCGGTGCGCGAGTGAGAGAAGGGGCAGGCGCGGAGAGAGCGAGGAGGAGCGGCAGCGATTCGGTCGAGGGGCTGCACGGGACAGATGGTTCCGTTCCTTTTCTTATGCATCACAAGCACCTGACAACCAGGCCCAAAGGCCACCGTGTCCGACTGAGCCAGGCTGGCTGTGCACGTAAGCCAAACCACTCTGTAAAACCAGCCCAAGGTGTATTTTAACCGGTTTTCAAAACTTTAAGGTGTCAAACAGATGGTTTTATAGTTCAGGGTGTTAACTAGACACTTTGTTATAGGTGAAGGGGTTATCTAGACTTTTTCCTTTAGCAATACAAATAATAAGCAGACACTTTCATGAATAATACAGGATAATTTAGCAGTACAACTACCTGAGGTTGGAGTTGGAGTAGGAAGCGTGGTGCTATGCACCACCACGGGTAGCGGCGGCTCCACGATGAGTCGTCGCTTGGATCCTGACGAGCCAGCAGAAGAGGCGGCAGGACCCCCAGTCGGCGGCGTCATTGGTCCGCCGGAGGTTAGGCCGGCTGGGGGCGGCGGCCGGTAGGGGCCGGAGGAGGCTGCCTGGCGCGCGCCTGGCGCCTGCAGAACTCTAGACGGCGCCGGCTCCAGGGATCTGTAGCGGTGCAGGCGTGCAGCCTGCGGGAGAACCTGGGACTCTGGAGTCTGCAGCCTGCGCCCTGCGGGAGTCTGGCCGGCTGGGGGCGACGGCGGCTGGGGCCGGCTGGGGGCGACAGCGCAGAGTCGTAGAGAGGTGGAGGCGAGCAGGCGGCGCCGCACGGGACGGGCGGATAGGGTTCAAGGGTTGACCGCCGTTTTTGCCTTTTTGGAACGGACGGGGGAGGGGGGGAGTAGCGCCAGGCCACCAGCGGACGAGAGTGGGCTGGGCTGCATCAATCAGTGATTCAGACATTCAGTGGGCCGACGCGGGAATACGGGAATTTTCCTGCCCAAATACGGGATCCGTAAATACAGTCAGGAAAATCCCTTAACTGATTCCGTTCCCGTTCCTGGTTAATGCGGTATACGGTGTCGGTCGGTACGGGAATTTCCTGTCCCGTTTTCATCCATACAGGGCACAAACCAAACACGCCCAAAGTTTCGCTGGGTGCAGGTAAGAGTTAGAGTTTTAGGTACGGTCGTGAAGAAAAAAACAATCCATAGCAGCTTGCGCACTGACCAAGTGATCAAAATTAGATCATGCTACTATTTTGTTGGACCATTGGGGCTAGTTCGTGGTCCACGATGTGGATAGGATCATGTTAACTACCTGCCGATTAGGCCCAAGGAATCAATATCCCGACTGTTCTCGTGTGGCCCAAGTTTTGTGATTGGGCCGCAAAGCTGTGAGCCTTTTCATCCCTTTTCAGTGTCTTAGATACATGCCGTGCTGCACGAGAATCACGAATTTTTACGTACAAACTACTCGAGAGCTATGGCTTAGGTAAAGAAATCTATAAATATAGTTATATAGAAAATATGAAGCTGTCTCCACCTTCATCCAAACATACCGAATAGTTCCACTTCACATTGATAGCGACAAAGCGCAATTGTCTGCTAAGTACTACACGGGTTCCCTCAGTCCTGCAGGGGTGTATTTTTTTTTGCCCCACAGGTCTCGGATTTGGGACCGGATTGGGCCATGTGCAAGAGCAGATTTTAGAGCAAGCCCAATAAAAACTTGTGTATAAGGCAAGCCAGATACACAAGTTTAGAGCCTATTTATAATGGTTAGTCCATTTCTATAGTCTAAATATTATTTTTTATTCAATATGCAAGAATAGGAAGGGAAGAGTTAACCTCTGCACAGAGAATGCGTCTTGGCATGTGTGACGAGCTGATCGACGAAACTAGCACAAGCATAGCTTTCTCTCTCCTCTTTTTGTGTGCATATGGTTAGTCCATTTCTATAGTCTAAATCAGACTGTTATTGAACATGCTCTTATTATTTTTACGGTGACACTAGACCCAAGCCTAGTGATCCAAGAGCCCTCACGCAGGCGGCGTGAGGTCGAGTTCGAGTTCAGCTGCAGCAACAGGCCGTTGTTCGCATCGAGCGGAGACCTCAGCCTCCTCGGCACCGCCAAGCACCGCCACCGACTTGTATTTTTTCTGATTTCATTTTATTTGGTTTGATATTTTCTTTTTTCGATTCGGATTTGGAACGATTTCATTTGATTTGATATCCGATTCTGATTTGGAGGAGCGACGGGGCGAGCTGGGCGGGGCGGGGCGGTACGATGATACCCTGCATATTTAACTTGTATTTTTTTTATTTCATTTGATTTAGTTTGATATTTTTTTTTCTCGGTTCGGATTTAGAACGAAACCGGAGAGGAGCTGAGCATGGCGGGCGACGAGCGGGGCGGTAGGACTGATCTCAAGTTCTGTGTGTCGATGTGGTTGGTGGGGCGAAAAGGACCCACGCATCGTCCCATAACTCTGTGCTGTACACCCAACGCAGAACGCACCCACCAAACCAACCAATATAGGCGGACGTGCCCACATGTCATAGAAATCATGTAGCATCACCCCTGCGTACGAGTAGGAGGCAAGGGGTCTCTACCGTTCCACACGCCCGCACGTCCACCAACCCCCGCCGAACACGAGGAGGGTGACAGGTGAGCCATCCGGGGTTTGGTCGAGCCCAACAACTAACAGTTTTTTACTTATGTGCCATACGGTCTACCAAGAAGTTTAAACGCACCCAAATATCATGACACATTACTTTTTTTTTTTTTTTTTTGTCATCCACATCATTCCGTCCATATTCCGTCTGGTTTTTTTATCGTTCGACAGCCATGACATGTGGGCCTAAACGGTCACAAAATCTAAAATACCATTCTCTCACAACCTTATCCTCCCACTTCTTTCTCTCCATCCGGTGGGGCCAAGCCGTAAGTGACTCGGACACTTTCTTCCTCATCAAGAACGCGGCCGAGGAGAGCTCGTCCGTGCACTGTCGCAGTTGCCGGGGGGCGGAGCTCGCCCGCGCGCCGTCGCGGTGGCCGGGGCAGAGCTCGCCCGCACGCGCCCGTGGTGGCCGGGGCGGGGCTCGCCCGCACGGGGGTGGGGCGGGCAACTCGCGGCGACGCCCACATTGTTGGCGTCGAGGACAGCACGCGCGTCCGCGGCGTAGGGCAGGGCGCACGTAGCGGCAGTCGCGACGCCGGCACCTAGGAAGGCAGCGGGGCAGGGCGGGGCGCTCATGGCGACGCCCGTGCGGCTGCGGGGCAGCACGGGCGCTCATGGCGTCCGCGCGTTCGCGGTGTGAGGCAGGGCGCACGCGGCGGCGGCCGCGGGGCAGGGCGGGGCGCTTGTAACGTCCGCGCGTTCGCGGCGTGGGGCAGGGCGCACGCTGCGGCGGCCACGACGCCGCCGCCAGGGACGGCCCGTGCGACCGCGGGGCAGGGCGGGCCACTCGTGGCGTCCACGCGTTCGAGCCAGCCGCGCGCGGCGGCACCCGTTGAGGAAGCTAGTGGCGACGGCGCTGTCGTCGTCACTCTTGGGAGCAACGGCGACAGTGCACCGGGTTGGCGACGAGAGGCGGGAGTGATGGGGTAGAGTTGGGCGGCGCCGCGACGGGTGCCGCACGCGGGGATGGCGAAGGCGACGTAGTGGAGAAGCTCCACCGCTCGATGGCGTGCATCTCCGTGCTCCCCTGCGTGGAGGCGGATAATCCGACGAACGCGACGTCCTTGACGTGCTCCCCGAGGTCGAGCGGCGCGGACAACACGGGCCTGGGAAGGCGCTTGGGCACGTAGGACACGAACACCTCCAAGACGCCGCCTTTCCTGCCGCCGGAACCGAAGGGACAGTAGTCGATCCAGGCGTTGAGGGTCCTCTCGCAGGTGAGGTCGACGCCACCGGTGGTGTCGTCCCCAAGGTTGGCGGAGGCGGCGGAAACCATGGAGCCGAGATCGGGGCCGACGTGGTTCCCGTTAGGTCGCCGAACTGGACGTCCATGAGCGTGTCGAACTCTACCGCGGCGGTGTCGGTGGCTCGGGACGGGGTGGCGCAGCTCTACGCGGCTTGTCGTCCTCGCTGGCTTCTGCGACAACGCCAACTCTGCCTTACTAGCTTGATGACCTCACCGTGAAGTCATGCTTACACCTTATACAACCATTTTTCTTTAGAAAAATAAATTCGAAAATACTTTAGAAATACACTTATACTGGCAATGAACCTGCATCGTTCCTCTCTGTATCTGCGACCAAGATTAAAAGATCGCATACATTCAGATCTAAGGATAGTTTAGACATTTTTTAGCATAGTGTCGTTCCTCTCTGTATCTGCGACCAAGATTAAAAGATCGCATACATTCAGATCTAAGGATAGTTTAGACATTTTTTAGCATAGTTGACACCGTTAGAGATAAAAGTAGACGAAATAACATATTAGACAAACAACCCCCCCCCCCCCCCCCCCAAGCCTCAAATCTCAGTCACCAGCGCCGCCGCTTCGTTCGTGTGCAGGGGAAGAGAGGAAATGGCGGCGACCGAGGGCGTGCTCCTGGGGATGGGCAACCCCCTCCTCGACATCTCCGCCGTCGTCGACGACGCCTTCCTGGCAAAGTAAGCGGTCGTCTCCCCTCTCTCTCTGTCTGATCTGTTTATAGGAATTTAGCTACTCCTAGTCGTAGTGGTTTGGTTGCTTTCGGTGGTTTTGCGGCGTAGTCTCATCAGATCCGCGACGGAAACGATACCGTTTTGCGGCGTAATCTTAGATGCATGCACGTGCAGCGAAAGGCAGAAATCTGCATGGGATTCCGGAGTACCGGACACTGATCCGAAATTGTTTAATTGATGAAACACCATAGCGATCCGCAGGCGTTGTCGCCGCGCTGCAATTCATTGATGCTAGCTATCACTGTTTCGTGTCCAATTTATGCTTTGTCATTCGAGATCTGAGATCTCCAAATTTTGAGGGGTCTACAGTTGGTGATCTCAATGCCATGATGTTTGATTATTATTACTCTGCTTATTAGTTGGGTGTTGTAATTGTAACATGATACTGACACTTCTCTCATCCCTGTTTTAGGTATGATATCAAGCTGAACAATGCCATTCTCGCCGAGGAGAAGCACTTGCCTATGTAAGTATATGTATCACTGATGCTTCTTTATATGTCATCATTTTTTTATGTATATTTTTGTTGCTGAACTTGGAGTTATTGTCTGTTTAACTTTACTGAGAGACATATTTGCATTCTAATACTGTGTCCTGTTGTATGCTGTTTATCTAATAATAGGGTGGGTTTTTGATAGGTATGATGAGTTGGCTAGCAAGAGCAACGTTGAATATATTGCTGGAGGTAATGTTTCTTATAACATGTATATGCAGTATTGTTGTCCATAAATTGTTACAACTTTGGTGACTCTAGTGGTTTGTATCTCCATTCTTTTTATTCTTATCACAGGAGCCACCCAGAACTCTATCAGGGTTGCCCAAGTAAGCTCTTAATCCTCGTTTGGAGACAAAGTATTTCTGGAGTATCAGATAAATACTGTGGTTATGCAAAATACTCTGATTTTCAGAAGCTTCTGGGTGTTTGGATACAACAAGCCTTGTGTTTCTAAAACCATAGTTTTGTCAAAACCATAGTCCTTTTGGAGTTTTAGAAACTCCTCTCTTGACCTCTTTTTTCTAAACCAAGGTTTTTGTATGTCTTTGGATTATAAAACCACAGTTTCATGATGCCTCAGTTTTCTAAAACTACGTCGTCCAAATGGGCATTTATAGAATCTACTAAAATGTGAACAACCAAAAACTGTAGTTACATCAGTTTATTGATGGCATGTCATTGTTTTCAGTGGATGCTTCAAACTCCTGGTGCAACAAGTTACATGGGATGCATCGGAAAGGACAAGTTTGGTGAGGAGATGAAGAAAAATGCCCAAGCTGCAGGAGTTACTGTTAGTTTTTAATCTCATCTTCTTCATGCTACTTTAGACAGTAATGTTCCAATTTATTGGTTAATTGACTAATGTGGCCTTGATGTTGTCGCATACTCACTCAGGCTCATTACTACGAGGATGAGACTGCTCCTACTGGCACATGTGCTGTATGTGTTGTTGGTGGTGAAAGGTTTGTTGTCTAAATACCACTTTTGTTGCATAACTTCTGCCGTTGGTGTTGTCTTGGCATTGCGTTCACCGTTTAGTGACTATTAAATAGGACTATTGCATGATTATGATAATGTATTTTCATGTCATTCTATAATCTATATGCTCTTTTACCCTCTGATGAAGCTCAGTGCTCAAGTTGCTAAGGATCGTCTTTGATTGCATCATCACTAGCATGTGTAGTTTGAGGTTTATAATTTTCTCTGTGTAACAACTTTGGCACAGTAATTGCATTCTCTAATCTCTATCTTTGAAGATCATGCTAAACAAGTTGATATAGGTTGGTGTAAACATATTTGACTACTTCCTGTGTTGTTGTCCCTTCATTCTATCGCTACTTACTGCATCAAAGTTAGATCAGGGATTGTACCTTTTTTTTTTGCCTTTTTGCTGTTCCTTGCCATGCCATACACAAATGCGTAAATTTTCAGGAAAGTATTGCATTCTGTTCCATACTTTATCCCAAAAGCATTTCCGAACACTAGAATATTAAATGATTGTAGTTGTTAGATCAAATTTTATCCTAGTATCATCTGTTGTGTCAATGAATTCAAGGTTTTTTTTGTATCATTCCATTTCACAAAAATTTTGATTGCCAGCAATTTCTTCTGCAATAATCAGTTATTTCCTTATGTAATCAGGTCATTGATTGCAAATCTGTCGGCAGCAAACTGTTACAAATCTGAACATCTAAAGAAACCAGAGAACTGGGCACTAGGTATAATTATATTTTGAGCACTTGTTTTGTTTTTGGTAAAACCATTTCTTTAGTTTGTTGGGAGGATTTATGTATGTTTAGTTTGAAGTTCTAAAGTTGCTCAATACTGTGCGAACTTTCAGAAAAACACGCACTACTTTAGTGATCACAAAATATCAGTTGATCAACAGTAGGTTTCACATGTTTCGGAGTACTCTAGCAAATGGCACAGCTAGTTTACTTTTATCTGTTTACGTGGAGAATACGGTAGGTTTGTACTCTATTTTTAAGTTGCATCACAGAAATGAATCGTTACATTTTTTGTTGGGTGAAAATAATCTGCATGAAGAGAGTTGTTTTGTGGTTAGCAAAAAATTTAGCATTGAATGTGGTGTTGTCCTTGACTGATTGATCACCTTTATTTGATCTCTATTTATCTTAAGATGTACTAGTTTTCTTTACCTGACAAATATAATATTCTTGATGACAGTTGAGAAGGCAAAATATATCTACATTGCTGGATTTTTCCTTACGGTGTCACCTGATTCTATCCAGCTAGTTGCTGAGCATGCTGCAGCAAACAACAAGGTAAATTCATATTAATATGAAAGTGCCCTTTGAAGTTGTTGTTTTAGTTTGATTGACCATGCTACTTTTAGGTGTTCCTGATGAACCTCTCTGCTCCCTTCATCTGTGAGTTTTTCTGTGATGCCCAAGAGAAGGTCCTCCCGTAAGTCTTATATTCTGTAACACGATGCTCAGTGTTTTGAACTTCATTCAACTATTCAAGGCTGCATATAGCAACTCAGTGAAAAACCAGAAAGCAATGCCTATCCTAGTCAAGACATTTTCCTATGTATTCAACATGCTAATCTTCCAGACATAATTAATTCTGTTGTAAACATGAAGGGCCTACTGATGTGCTTTGCTGTCCATGCATTTTATGGATTCTAAATCTTTTTTTGAATATATGGTTGCTACTTATTACCAATATAGGTATGCTGACTACATCTTTGGCAATGAAACTGAGGCAAAGATCTTCGCCAAAGTCCGAGGATGGGAGGTGATTATGGATTAAGTCTTCTATACTCCTGTAATATTTGCCTTTGATGATTGTGTTGCTGATTAATTACCTGTGATAAATTGTAGACTGAGAATATTGAGGAGATTGCTTTGAAGATCTCTCAACTTCCTTTGGCTTCAGGCAAGCAAAAGAGGATTGCTGTGATTACTCAAGGTGCTGATCCAGTGGTTGTCGCTGAGGACGGGAAGGTATATGCTTTTATCAGTTTGATGCTAAACTTTTATAATATGACATATGTACTATTTTAGTCGTTAAGTGACAACTTGACAAAGCTAGTTTCAATCAAATATTTATTTTTTTGATCATTTTTTTTTTTTGTCAAATATACATGCTTTTGCCTGTTGGACATGCAACAAAACAAGGATAAATTCCTTCTGTACATGTTTGCTTACAATCTTTTTCCACCCCCTTTCTGTAACAAACATGTCCTTGCTCTTATGGTTCCGCTTGGGATCTTTGATGCCCTTTTGGAAACTAAGTTGATTGCACAGTGGTTGTTTGCTTCCCCAAGGATTTTGCATCTGTAGTTTTTTCTTTTATCTTTCAATGAAGAATTGAATCTGCCATCTTAAGTGTTTTTGTACAAGCTGTTGAGTATGGTGTACTAACTATTATGTTGATAATAGGTGAAAACGTTCCCTGTGATCCTATTGCCCAAGGAGAAGCTTGTTGACACCAACGGCGCAGGTACATATTTCTTTAGTGTTAAGAGTTAGTAATTTACGTTCTTGGTTCAAAAGAGTTTCTCTATTTCTGACTTTTTTTCTCAAATGCTAATTGTTGTGTTCTCTAAAAAATCTTCCAAACAATGTTAACTATTAAGGCATTTTATGAAAACTGAATGTAGGCCGTAGGATATGCTTCTCCCCCATGCTTGCAATCAACTCGTCTCTCTTCTTTTGTATTCTCTGTGACTAATTAATTTCAAATACTCCATAGTCCATATACTCAATTGTCATGTGTGACTCAGTATCTTCTGGTAACCTGCAATAAATGGGGAAAATATGTGTGGTACAAGCCTTCTACAACACTAGTACTGCAACTTAAAATTGAAAATGACCAGCAAATGGATTTGAACTAAGGCTTCTCGACATTTTATTTTCTGTTCCTGATAACCAATCCTCCTTGCTCCTAGGCGATGCTTTCGTTGGAGGCTTCCTCTCACAGTTGGTTCAGGGCAAGAGCATTGAAGACAGCGTGAGGGCTGGTTGCTATGCCGCAAATGTTATCATCCAGCGCCCGGGCTGTACTTACCCGGAGAAGCCTGACTTCAACTAGTGCAAAAACCGAGGCACGTTATGAGAGGGACTGTTATAGGCACACTTATTCTTAACCACTGCGTGGTTCGGTGTGTACACACCCTGTATTCTCCCGAGGCTTTTTTCTTCCGATCCGGCCAATATTTTTGCCGTGATATTTGTTCTGCAACTGTGAACGTCGCCTTTGACGCTGTATAAGGCATGATTTGCCACCATAGTCTGTTGCTTCGCTGGTGCTTGCAATGCTCTTGATCGCATTTTGCTTTGTTACTATCATCAGGCTAGCAAGGACGCACCAGCCTTGGCCTAAGTAGAAGATCTTTTAGTTTCTAGCAGGCCAGCAAGGTAACACCAGCCTTGCCTAAGTAGAAGGCCCATCTTTGAAAACGACTTGGCTGTTTACCTCTGAACTGTTGTGTTGCAGACTTGCAGTCATCGAGCAATCCAATTACCAAAATTGTTTCTTTTTCATAAATGAGAGCTCTGTGTGCCATTGAATATTATTGGCCTTGTGCTTATTAAAAAAGATATACATTATTGGGCTTGTAGTTTGTTTGCAAGAATTATATCGTGCAAAAGGAAACTGTGCCATTGAGTAGCGAAGAGTCACGAGCAATGCATCATTTCTGGGCCTGCAGCTGCCTTTGGTGTAAGTTCACAGCTCAGTGTACCCGATCGATTTGGCAGTCCGCTACTTTCCTGGGCGGGAGTTGCACCTGATCGTCCCTGGTTAATGTTAGTACAAAATCTCGTGTACAAAAGCATCACCGCCCGTCCGTCGATAATCACAAGGAACGACGATCGTGTTTGCCAAAGTGACAGCGACGAGGAACGTTAGCAATGCTTCACCGATGACAACAACCTGCGGAATGCTACTTTAACCTAACTTATTTTCCGTTGTAGGCTGGTGAAATTGTTGGCCAGCAACGCAATAGCCGTCACATTTTTTTTAACAAAATTAGCCGTCACATCGATCACACGTCAAAAGTTGCTCGTCTGCTTGGCGCTCAGGTTGTTACACGAAAGAAGGGTTTTGCAGAGGTGATAGGGAATGTGTGAATGAGAACTGATCAGGAGAAGCACTGCGCCCAATTTCCAACGAACGTGGCTGATCGTGTCAAGAGCGAACCGTAGTTACCTGAGGTGCAGGCACCGAACTTGCTTTCTGTTCTGGTCTGACCTAGCTAGCATTATTCGCTGAGATTTGTACGCACAGCTGCAATTTAGGCCATGTTTAGTTCCCTCCCAAAACACTAAATTTTTCGAGATTCCCCGTCACATTGAATACGAAAACGCATGCATGAAACATTAAATATAAATAAAAAATAAAACTAATTACACAGTTTAGACGAAATCCACGAGACGAATCTTTTAAACCTAATTAGACTATGATTGGACACTAATTGCCAAATAACAACGAAAACGTACTCATTTTGCCAAATTTTTCAGATCTAAACTGAGCCTTAAGCGAGAAATAGTAGTGTGGTTGCATTCCACCACGGCAATGGCGATTGGCGAATCGAACCAAATGGTCCATTGGTCCATCCCAAACTCGCCACACACGTGGTTATGGGTGGAAGGAAGGACGGCCGGCCAGACGCACAGACAAACAAACTCGTTATACGATCGCCATCGCGATTCGCGAAGCAGTTTGAGTTCCACTTCCTCACTCACTTCAACCATCCAACTACGTGTATAACGATTTGGATCTTCCTCTTGTTTCAACCTCACATCATGCTGCACCCATGCTCTTGTTCCAAGTTCGTGTAGGTCTGTTCGTTTGGCTGTGGTTTGTCGTAAACGATCGTAAATTTTTAGTCGGAACAGTATTTTTCTCTCACACAAACCAGCCAGCAGTATTTCTTCACAAACCAACAACGAAACGAACCAGCCAACCAAACAGGCTGGATCTTCCTCTTGTTTCAAGTTCACACGTCATGCGCCCATGCTGGATCAGGACAGCGGATAGTGCTGGTCCACCTGGCTAGTGGCCCCTATGCTGCTATGCACCACGCACAGCAGTACAGCACCGACGGCGACACTACTACGCTCCAGATTTCCTACTCCAGAGAGAACCATCCGATCCAGTGGCATGGAAACCGTAGTGGCCATTTTACATTTAGGGCATGTTTAGATGTCAAATTTTTGGCAAAATGATACTGTAGCATTTTCGTTGTTATTTGGTAATTAGTGTCCAATCATAGTCTAATTAGGCTTAAAAGATTCGTCTCGTGGATTTCGTCTAAACTGTGTAATTAGTTTTATTTTTTATTTATATTTAATACTTCATGCATGCGTCCAAAGATTCGATGTGACGGAGAATCTTGAAAAATTTAGCATTTTGAGAGGGAACTAAACTGGACCTTACCTAAAAAAAAAAAAAGGTCACCACCATTCGTGTTGGGGGATGGATAAGAAGCTGATAAGGAGCCGCTGAAATGAAAGGCAAAGGATCGGAAGACAGTCGACAACCTACCGGAAAGCGCCGAACAGAAAGCGACCGTCACGCAGGCACCGTACAGTACAGGACTACAGGTAGCTCGTCCGGCGCACTAGACACTTGCCCCACCACCTCGGCGACAAGCCGACAGCACCACGTGCCGGCCGCCGGTGGGCCGCGCGGGCTTGCACGTTGTGCGTTCCCGCTCGCTCTTTCTGTCAGTCTGTCACTTTACCTCTGCGGGACTGCGGGCCACCCGCATGCATCCGCTTGAAACCATCACCAGGAATCTTTCGAATTCGAATCTGGAATTGCCATGGCTCTCTTATCAGCTTATCAGAAACAGCGGCTCGCAGTACGTGTTCGTAGTCGTAGAGCAATACCACCTTCCCTATCGTCGCGGCGCGCAGTCTCGCACGTCACTTTTCTGATAATGCTTTGTCAGTGGTCTCCATCTCACTCCACACTACGATAGCGTCCATTCAGGAAGGGACTCATTCAAGGTTAATCATGTCGATCACAGGCTTCGCCGTGAAGCTGCCGAGCTGTTATTAGATCGATCGACGAGTAAAGATGGCAACCGCCGCCCTGGGTATTTGATCCATTAAGAAATAGGGATGGGATCATATCTTTATCTGTGGACATCTAAATGGGCAAGAAGCTCAACATAGATATAGTTTGTCATGCGAGTATTATGCCCAAAGAAGCTCAACATAGATATTTTGATCCAAATCTGAACAATCATCAGCCTGTTCGGTTGGCTGATTCATATTATTGCTGGTTCATGAAGAAGTACTGCCGGCTGGTTTGTGTGAGAGAAAAATACTGTTCCGACTGAAAATTTACGATCGTTTACGACAAGCCACAGCCAAACGAATAGGCTGCATATATATAGTTTGTGTATTCTAGGAACTCTAGTTCAATTTTTCCTCACCATCTCCGCCAGCAGCATAAGCACACCTGCCTCACGAGCGCTCGTGCCCCTAGCTTCCTCAGTTCGGTCTCTCTGCCACCTTTGCTCGTCCTCCTCGCAACCTTACTTCTTCTCCTCGGCATCTCCGAGACTCCGACACTTATACCCGGGTGAAGAAGAAACGTCTCTGATTGCAAAGCTGCGACCCTAAGTGTCCTTGATTATCGGGTATGCAGTACCCGTCGGATATCTGTTACTCGACTGATGCCCGACGGGTACGGGAATAAGCAAGAATCTATACCCGAGACACTTAACAGGGACGGAATGAATTCTCTGTAGCGAGAAAGAAAACGTTCCGACTATACCACGGTACATCCCGTTGCCATCCTTATCCACGAGGATGATGGCTAACCCCGACTGATAGTGGTATAGCGTCTCTCGACACCCGACCGATAGCGCTGCATGCATCATTCATCATGCAGCCTGTTCGCTTGCTCGTAAACGATCGTAAATTTCCAGCCGGGAACAGTGTTTTTCTCTCACACCAAACCAGCCAGCAGTAAATAATCCACGATACGATACGGCCTACCGAACAGGATGATGATTCGCTGCTCCCGGTTTGACCTGACACTCCCCAAAACTGCTGCTCCATTTTTTAATAATTACTTAATTGATTGAGGACGGGTGGACGGGTTGAGTGCTCGACATGTTCCATCCAAGTGGAAGCCGATCGCGGACGCAAGGGCACAGCTGCACAGAGCGTGCCCTCGTAGTACGGCGACGCGGACGAGAGGCGCCGTCCAAGGAACCGAGCCGTGCCACGTCCCCTTTGATGGATCTGCCCGTCTTCGCGTGCCCCCGACGGACGCGTCGCGCAACGAGATTCCTCCCCAGCCCCGCGGCCTTGGCCCTTGCGCTCGGCATCGAATTTTTTCCTTGCCAACCAAGCAAAACGAGCACGGGGAAAGCGATGGATTCGGACGGGGGAGGACAAGGAATAAACCGCCGAATATGCCAGCGCCCAGCGCCCCGTGTAGTCGGTCTTGTTCGTACGGCCGGACCGGACGTGACGAGTCCGCGCGCACGCAAAACGTGATACGCTGACAGGTCGCACGCGCTCGATCCGCCGAACGTAAGTAGTAGTACTCCTTCTCGCTGAAGCAAGCGGAGGGAGGGGAGGAGGCCCAGGGGACGGTGAAAAAGGTAGGTCGTGGAGCCGGAACGAACAGGAAAAAGGCCATGAAATGATGAAATTGCCTGCTTATGGAAACTTTCCATCAGTCAGTCATGGAAGAAAAAAGGAATTTGAACATTTGGAAAATTGACAGTGTCAAAAAAAAAACTGAGCCAGCCCCCGAATTATAGAGGTAGCAGGGCGAGTTGATAGAAAGTGGCTGGTTAGTGTGATGGTCCGGTGAACAGTAGCTTTTGGCTGGTTTTGGATGATTGAATAGTAGACTACCGGGTCGCCGCTCTACTCCTACTACGTAAGAGCACAGCTCATACCTGTGTCGTGACGCGCTGTCCGTTTCTAGAACCTTTCTAATAGTACACCCTCAAGCCTGAACATAATATTGCTCCAGCTCGAAGTACGTGGAGCGGGGGTGTTCCCTGATGAACTGAAATGTTTTTCCACACCTTGTAGTATCAGAAACGCATGAACGTAATAAAAAGATGCAAATGAAGTACAAACGCAGGATTTTATTCAACTCCACTCCATTTGTACAAGACGGTCAGTGTATATACATCCAGCTACCAAGCACATCCAAAAAGGGTGCTCTGTAAGGAAAACCAGAAAGAAGCCTGCAAAGCTTCTTTGCCGATCGATCTGCTCTGCTGCGACTACACCGCGAGCATGCTACTCTGCCGCCGGCAGCAGCTACATACCGTACACTACAACGTACGTATAGCTTCTCCTTCTCTGGTCCGTACGTACATACGGTGCACAGTACAAAACCTTATACATAACGTCGGGATTCCTTGCCGTGTCTCTACGGCAATACACGTCCGCCCGCCATGGTCTGCTCTGCTGGTTTGGTATGGTATGCCCTCCACCCTCCTCATCCTCAGGTTGGCCGCTCCATTGCCCGGGCTCCTCCGCCGCTCACGATCCACGGGTGAGCTGCATTATTAGGAACGCCAGATTTGTTAGAAACCTGTACTATCAAGCTAAAACGGGAGGAGAAGAGAGCCAGGTTGTGGGTGGGGGAACAGAAGACTCACCGAGGACCTGCTCGGCGGTGAACCTCCTCCACTCGTCGCGGCAGATCATGCGCCTCATCAGGTCCTTGGCCGCGGGCGACACCCCGCTGAACAGCCTGGGCGGGAACCGCACGCTGCCCCGCAGCACGGCCGCCAGCACCTCCGCGGCGCTCTCGCCGCCGAAGGGGAGCACGCCGCCGGAGAGCAGCGCGTACATCACCACGCCGGCGCTCCACACGTCCGCCTTCGCGCCGTACTCGCCGCCGCCCACCACCTCGGGCGCCACGTAGTGGGGCGTCCCCACCAGGCCCTCCGCGCGCCCGAGCCCACCGGCGCCCACCCACGCCGCCGACCCGAAGTCCGCCAGCCGCACGCGCGGCGCCAGCGGCGCCGTCTCGGCCTCGGCCTCGGCCTCGCCGCCATCCTCCTCCTCGTCCTCGCCGTCGTTCCCGGCGATGAGGATGTTGTCGGGCTTCACGTCGCGGTGGGCGACCCCGCGGCGGTGGCAGAGCGCGAGCGCCTGCGCGACCTGCGCCACGATGGCGGCCGCCAGGGGCTCCGGCACGGGCGCGCCGCGGCGGAGGCCCAACCACTCGAGCAGGTCCGGGCCCGTGCACAGGTCCATCACGGTGTGGGTCCACGCCTCGTCCTCGTACACCGCGTGCGTCTGCACCACGCCGGGGTTGCCCGCGCCGGCGAGCTGCGCCAGCTTCGGCTCCAGCTCCGCGAGCTCGCGGTCGAGGTCGTCGGCCAGCTGCGACCGGTCCACGGACTTGACGGCGAAGGCCTCGCCGGTGGCGCGGGACGTGCAGCGGTGGACCACCCCGAAGCGGCCGCGACCGATCTCCGCGCCTATCTCGTAGTCCCTCTTCAGCTCCGCACTCATACTTCAGTAATTTCTCTCTGTTGTTTGGGTTACCTCGATCGGAGGAGGGGCGGTGGCGTATTTAAAGACACGAGTGGGAGCTACGGCGAGGCGGAATATTCGGATCCGGCCGGACCGGGACCGCGCTTTTGCTCTCATTCCTGTTATACCCTCGGGCTCGGTTAGCAGTCCTCGGAGCACTCTTCATAAGAGCCCCTCTTCTTTCTCGGTTTCTCCCCTCAAACAAATCTGAAGTTGATGAAGCTATTATAGCAATAAATTAAAAACCGTTTAAAGCTATGTCAAAGAGTGTTTTAATTAGCACCTCATTATGCTTGATATGTCAGATAGGCTGGTTTGATATGCAGAATAAGTTTATCGAAGTAATCATATAGGTCTTGAATAGGGTGAGTAAAAATATACCAAATATCTGCTCGAAAACCGATGAGTACAATTAAGTAATCATAAATTATTTTTCTTCTCTCAAAAATTAATCATAAATTATTTAGAACATCAATTTTACTTAGCATAGAAATTGGCCAAAAAGAATAAATATACAGAGAGATTCTAGCAAAAAAAAATCTTATTACATCTCCGCATCTGCATTATATTACCTGAGGAGTCAGAACCGAAGAAGCCACAAATTATGACTTCTCTTGACTCCACATTCATTTTACAAAGAGAGAAAAAGATACTTATAAACAGTTGTCCCGTTCACTTGGCTTATAAGTCGTACTTTTTCAGTCAACGAACATTATTTTTCTCTCACAACAAATCATCCAACAATACTTTCAGTAATAGCTTATTAGCCAATCGAACAAGGCGAGTACTACTAGAGTTACCGGTGGAGAAGGATCTGGTCTCATAAAAGAAAAATGGAGGTGCAAGAGAAGAGCATATTCTGAAACGGGGTATAATCGGGACTATGCTCAAGAGTGTTTGCTTTGTGTTGGGTGCTAGGGGGGGGATGGTAAGCTTTGGTTGGTCTGAGGTGGTTTAAGGCCATGTTTAGATCCAGACCGTAAATTTTGAGGTGTCACATTGAATGTTACATGAGGTGTTGTATGGAGTGTTCGGATATTAAGCCTGTTCGCTGGTTGGTTTCTGGGCTGATAGGCGGGGGCTGATGGTGGTTTATTGTGAGAGGAAAACACTATTGGCTGGCTGATAAGCCCCGGCTGAAACCAACAAGCGAACTGGCTGACTAATAAAAAAATAAATTACAGAATCCATCAGTAAACTACAAGATGAATTTATTAAACCTAATTAATCTGTCATTAGCACATGTATACTGTAGCACTTTATTGTCAAATTATGGACTAATTAAGTCATAAACTGTGCAATTAATTATTTTTTAATCTATATTTAATACTCCATACATGTATCAAACATTCGATATGACATGGTATAAAGTTTTGGGGTGGGAACTAAACAAGGGCTAAGTTCGGGTGGATTCCTGCTCTGCAACTTGATTATTTTTCCATTAGTAGTATTCACCTGGAAAATATAACAATTATGCAAGTGGAAATTCTTGGCAGGGAATAACTGAATAATGTTCAAGATCGAGAAAAAATATATTAAGTGCAAGAAATGAGCGAATAAATGCATGAATGAATAATTCAACAAGCGAGGGACTCGATCGACAAACGTCCCTTGTCGCAATCAGCAGTTGATTTTACTGAGGGGCTGCTTTCACTAATGGAGAGGTTTGCCCCAACACAGGAATTTGTTGAGGCACAACTGCACAAGCACAAGCAGTGTTTTCTGATGCGTGGGCAACCACTAGCTACCATCAATTATGCCCCATAAGTTCGGATAACGCAAAGTAATTGGGGGCTCCCAAAGTAAATGGTGCCGTCCGATTCACCAAAAGATGATTCCGTGATGGAAAACCAAACATCATTGTGCTGCGTGGAAAATGCATATCACGTCACGTCCCGTCAAAAGCTCATCAATATGAAAAACGCTATTACAGTCACCTTGCAGTATGTCTAGTAACGATTTGGGTGCGCTGAAATTTCTCTGCAATCATGTGGGTCGGAAACAATAACAGCTATCTGGAGAGGAGGAGCTAATAACAATCAACATTGATTTATCTGAGTAGTCAAGAGCGCGACTATAGCTTCAACCGACCTCTAGGTGCGCAAGCTTGTCCGGTCTTTAGGGGCGGGCTCCGCCTCGTCCGGCCTCTGGGGAAGGGCTCTGCCTCGTCCGACTCCAAGGCCGCGGCTCCGTCTCGTCCGACCTCTAGCTTCGCCTCGCCCGACCTCTGAGGGCTGGCTCCGCCTCACCCGGCCTCTTGGGCTGTCTCCGTCTCGCCCGACCTTTAGGACAGGCTCCGCCTCGCTCGATTCTTGGGTTTGTGCTCCGCCTCGCTCGACCTCTGAGGGTGGGCTTAGCCTCGCCAGAGACCGAGGCCGCAGGCTCCACCTCGCCCGACCTATGAGAGCTGGCTCCGTCTCACCCAGCCTCTAGAGGCGGGCTCCACCTCGCCTGACTTTTGGGTTTACGCTGACCTCTGGGGCCATGAAGGAGCTGTTAGGTGTAGGGCCAGAAAGAACCTGATTAGGTGGCTAAAGACATTGTTTTTTGAAAGAGAGAGGTAAAGACATTGTTGTCTGCTAACAAACGCAAACTTGTTTATCAGCCCACTTGTTGGTGTCTGATCTGTAGCCCGTCTCAATCAGGGTGCAGTGCATGATGGGCGCATGGATGCCACCTCGACGCGGCTTTCAATTCTGTGGGTCCCACGATCCCCCACCTCCACGGCTCCGCCACCACCACTCTTCCATGGGGCCCACGGCCGGGAGCAAGGAGCCAAAGGACTGACAGGTGATCGTCGATAACGATAAGCAGCCAGCTGCCGCACCAGAGGCCCGCCAACCGTAACGTCCCTTTAACGCCTCCGCGAGGACGTTTCGGCCGCGGCCGGGCTGGGGGCTTTTCCGGACGGCCAAAGTACGGTCGCCCGCGTCCACCAATCGCGGGCCTGCGCGTCGCTGTCCGCGCGGCTCCATCCAATCGCGTCGGGGCAGCGCTTCCGAAATGCGGCCAGAAATGACGGGCTCGCCCCTCGCTTTTCACGTTAGGATCAGACGGTGACGTGACGGAAGGGGACGGGGAGCCGGGCCGTTTTGATATGTAGACGTGGCTATATAGGCCGCAACGTACGGTACGTGCGTGGATGATCCGGCTATCGCGTCGCGTCGTTTTTTTTTTATCCTCCCTTCCTCCAGGAAAAAAAACACGTAATTTTAGCTTTAACTTGAACACACGTTCAGATTAAAGCTAGAATTATATTTTTTTTACGGAGAGAGTATACAGTAAGATTTTGGTTTTGTGGCCCGTACGGTAGGATATGATTTTATTATTCAGCAAGGCCTTGTTTAGTTCCAAAAAGTTTTTTCAAAAAGTCCTACAGTAGTCATCGCATCGAATCTTACGATACATGTATGGAGCATTAAATGTAGACGAAAAAAAATTAATTGCACGGTTTGGTTGGAAATCGCGAGACGAACGTTTTGAGCCTAATTAGCCCATGATTGAATACTAATTACTAAATAAAAACGAAAGTGCTACAGTAGTCAAATTTCCAAATTTTACCTAACTAAACACAGCCCAAGTGGAGTAGCACCCGACTCATCATAGATACAAAGAAAGGTTGCGCTGTTTGGTACTAATTTCATATTTCGCAACTGGGCTTATAAATTATAATCATGATATTTCCATAATACTAATTTCTTTACTGTGGGTCACTCTCTGTACCTTTCTTTTACTCAAATCATGATTCTTTAGGACCTTGCAAGGATTATAAAAAAAGGGTCTACCTGAGCTGTTCTGCTTTTGAAGGCCCTGTTCGGCTTACCTCATATTCAGCTTGTTCAGCTTCTTTTTTTAGCGGGAACAGTGTTTTTCTCTCACAACAATTTAGCCAGAACAATATTTTCCAGCCAGTTTCAGCCAAGTTTCAGACCAGCGAACGGGGCCGAAGTGCTGTTCTTTTAGTTTGAGCCTGCAAAGATTTTGCAAAACAAGGTGGTTCTGTTGTAAATTTCCTCGACAGTGACTCATAATAAATGTTAGTAGCCTCTACTCATTCAAAAATGCACATATCACTATCTAGAAACCGAGCAATGTTACAAATACAACTGTCGTCTTCTTGTTGCACATATTATGAGTCTGTTCGCTTGTTGGTTTCAGCCAGCCAACAGTGTTTTTCTCTCATAGCAAACCAGCACCAGCCAGCTCAAACCAACCAAAAAACCAACCAGCGAACAGACCGAATAAGCCATTGCTTGGCAATTGTAGCTGGCTATAAAATATATAGAACAGAATTTATTTATCTTTCACAACTGTTGTTCCCATGGTTTCATATACGAGGTTTTGTAAAAGCATAGTGCTTTCTTTTACAAGATTCCTAAGACATGACTCATAATAAGTGAGAGTACCTTTGGTTCTTTCGAACATAGACAAATCATTCTATGGAAAGATGAGCAAACTCGCAGATACAGCTATCAACTTTTTTTGTTACTTTCTCTGTTCTTTTTTTTACATGTCAGATTAGCTTTGTCATATATCAAACATTACTATCTTTGATGATCTATGAAAGCATCTAGGCCCCTAGTTGGATTTCGGTGATTAATGTCAATACAAGATTACTATGACTAACGTGTGTTTTACAGAGGCAATTAAGTTAGGTCATGGTAATGGAGATCGATTGGGCAATCGAGGTTGTCATGCCCCTACGATGGAAATCATTTCGGTTTTCAAAGGACGGACGACAAGGTTAAGGATAACTAGTTCTAAGTGTCAATTGGAGTTGGAGAGACACTTAGAGTAGTTTAGGACTTTGTTTTTTCTTTGGCCGTACTATGAAGGGGGGTATGAACGGGTAGCTTGACCTAGTTGAGTCTAGTGAGTTAGGTGTGGTGCACACTTGTTAAAACTAGCTCTAGGTAGCTCCTATGAATGCCTTAGATCCTTTGGAGCAAACTTCATTCACATATGTTCGAAAGTTGGAAGTGAATGGAGGGTCAAACACTGACCGGACGCTGGCTCCGGTGCAACCGGACGCTGGCCGCAGGGTCCGGTCATTCATTTGACTGAGGTGAACAAGTCTGGTGTGACCGGACGCTGGAAGGTCATGCGACCGAACACTGAGGGCCAGCGTCCAGTCGACTCCAGTAAGGGTCCAGACTTGGGAAAGAGTGACCGGACGTATCCGGTCAGTGCTGACCGGACCCTAAGGGTTCAGCGTCCGGTCGAGTCCAGTAAGGTTCCAGTAAGGGTTTTATGCGACCGAACGCGTCCGGTCAGTGCTGACCGGACCCTGCCAGCGTCCGGTCGACTCTTTAATACTGGTTCGCAGGTTGAACTGACCGGAGCGTCCGGTCATCACGATCGGAGCGTCCGGTCATCCCGCAGAAGCTCATAACGGTTCGTTTTTCAGGCTGGCTTATAAATAGAAGCTCCACTCGTGAGTGGAGCATCTTTTGCTCATTCCAACAGCTGAGAAACACGTTTGTGAGTGCCAAGAAGAGCAAGGTCCTAGTGAGGTGTTTGTGATTTAAGAATCCAAGAGAGTAGCCTCACTAGCAAATCAAGAGTAGCAAAGTGTGCATCCATCTTCTCATTAGGCTTCGCGTGGTCAAGTGAGAGTTCGTGCTTGTTACTCTTGGTGATCGCCATCACCTAGACGGCTTGGTGGTGATTGGGAGTTTGGTGTTCACCCGGCGGAGCTTGTGGGTGACCCAACTCAAGTTGTGAGCGGCTTTGGGTGATTCGCCGCGACGGAGTATCGAAGAATCAACCCGTAGAGAGCACTTGATCCTTGCGCGGATCAAGGGGGAGCTACACCCTTGCGTGGGTGCTCCAACGAGGACTAGTGGGGAGTGGCGACTCTCCGATACCTCGGCAAAACATCGCCGCGTTTCTTTCTCTCTCTATTTACTTTGAGCAGTTACTTTGAGTATTTACTTTGAGCAATTCAATACTTGTTTTACATCCATAGAATTGCTTGCTAGAGTAAGTTTGGAACATTGGTTGCGAGGTTGTTGTGTATTAGTTTGATATAAACACTTTTCTAGGCACAAGGGGTTAATTGGGCTATCCGTAGGATTTGATTATTGCAAGAAAATTTAGAATTAGCCCAATTCACCCCCCCCCCTCTTAGACATCTTGATCCTTTCAATTGGTATCAGAGCCTCGTGCTCACGTTTTTAAGCTTAATCGCTTAGAGCAAGATGTCTCACGGGGATGGACCTCCTCCTATCTTTGAGAGAGATGATTTTCCATATTGGAAAATCCGCATGGAGGCATACTTAGAAGCTCTAGATGTTGGAATTCTTAGAGCCGCCTCCCAAGGGTTTCCAGCACCTAGGAATGCCGCACAACTTCAAGGCGATGAAGTGAATTATGAAAAATGGAATGCAAAGGCTCGCAACACCATCTTTAGAGGCCTTTGCAAAGATGTGTTCAATCGTGTAAGGAATCACAAAGACGCCCATGCTCTATGGTCGGACGTTTGTGCGCTCCATGAGGGAACCAAGAGTGAGCGTGAGGAACGCTATCATCTTGTGATTAAAAAGCTAAATTCTTTTGAGATGTTTCCCAAAGAAAGTGCTAATGAGATGTGTTCTCGATTGAATGTTCTTGTAGAGGAAGTCAATGGGCTTGGACTTACTCAAATGTCACCATCCGACGTTGTGAGAAAAATCTTGAGTGTCCTCCCCATTGATAAATATGGGCACATTGTGACCATGCTACATCAAGGTGATCTTTCCGCCGCTACACCGACACAAATCTTGGGAAAGATCAATGCTCATGAGATGTACATGCACATCACACCACAAGATGGCTCATCCTCTACAAAGAAGAAAGAGAAGGACTTAGCATTCAAAGCTAGCCAAGACAAGGGCAAAGCAAGACTTGAGTATGAGAGCTCAAGTGATGAAGATGATGAAGAAAGCCTTGCCCTCATGGTGAAGAAGACCACCAAGATGCTAAAAAGGCTAAATAAGAGTGGCATCAAGTTTGATGGCAAGAAGAAGAAGTTCTTCACTAGCTCAAGAAGAAAGCCAATCTCCAAGATGGATTGCTACAATTGTGGCGAACTTGGCCACCTAGCTCATCAATGCACAAAGCCCAAGAAAGACAAGTTCAAGAACAAGGGCAAGAAAGATGAGTCAAGCGATGAAGATGAAAAGAAAAAGAACAAGCCATACAAGAACAGAGATGGCAAAAAGAGGGAGTTCTACAAGAAGAAGAAGAGTGGCAAGGCCTATATTGTCGGTGATTGGCTCACGGACATTGATTCATCAAGTGGATCATCCGATGATGATAGTGACGATGAAAAGGTGGCCGCCATTGCTATTGATCTTGCATCTTCACCGCCACCATCGCCATCATCCTCTACACACCTATGCCTTATGGTCAAAGGTGAACGCAAGGTAACTAAGAGTGATGATAGTAGTGATGATGAACATGCTAGTGATGATGATAGTGATAGCGATGATGATGACTCACCTACTTATGATGATCTTGTCAAAATACTAAGAAAATATACTAAGATCATTAGAAAAAGTAGAGCTACAAATGAAAAACTTGATGCTAAAAATGATTCACTCTTAGCTAAATGTGATACATTAGAAAAGGCTAATGATGAGCTCAAGGAAACAAATGATTCTATGTCATCCAAACTCAAGGAGCTCAAATCTTCTAAGAAAGAGCTTAAAGATAAAAATAATAAACTTGAGTGGGTGCACAATGAGCTTATCACTAGTCACAATAAGCTAAAAGATGAATATGCAACTCTAAAGATCAATTATGATACCCTTATTATTGCACAAGAATTCTTACCAAATGAGCCACATGATGCTACTAACCATGTTGTTAAGATTGATATAGCTACCTCATGTGATGATTTAATTGATGAAAGCATTGAGCATGGATCTAGTAGCAAGGGCAAGCAAGTGGTTGAGTGCAATAACTATGATGAGTATGTCAAGCTCAAGAGTGAAAATGAGAAGCTCATGAAAGATCTTGAAGAGATGAAAAGTCACAACACCATTGTGCTAGAAACTCTTGATCATGACAAAGAGGTGATCCTTGAGAATGAGAAGCTAAAAGAAGAAATCAAGAAACTCAAGGAAGAGAAGAACAGTGATATTCTCAAGGAAGAGAACAAGAAGCTTAAGATGGAGAAAGAGCATCTCAAGGTGGGATTGAGCAAGTTTGCTAGAGGCAAGCATCTCCAAAGTGAGCTACTCATGAATACCGTCATGAAGATGGATAGAAGTGGCATTGGATATATGGCAAGTGTAGAGAAGAAGAAGGCTCAAGCTCAACACCAACAATCAAAGCCAAAGCCAAAGCCAAAGAGATATTTTGAGTGTGGACAAGAAGGCCACTTTGCTCATGAGTGTCAAACTCCACCACCACAACCCTTGCCCAAGCATGCTAGACCCTTTGCTTTCAATGCTCACTACATGCTTAGAAAAGATTCGAGTGGAAAGATGAAAGTCATGTTCTTAGGTCCCCCCCAACAAGAGTAGGCCTAAGAAAATTTGAGTGGCTAAGTCACTTGTTGAGAAGGTGAAGGGCCCTCAACAAGCTTGGATCCCTAAAGCTTGAATCTCTTGTGTGTAGGTGAACTACAAGACCGGTGGAAGTCATTGGGTTATTGATAGTGGTTGCACTCAACATATGACCGGTGATCCTCGTATGTTCACCTCACTAGATGAAGAGGTAGATGGACAAGAGAAAATAACATTTAGAGATAATTCAAAGGGCAAGGTTAAAGGATTGGGCAAAGTGGCAATATCAAATGATCATTCCATCTCCAATGTGCTCTATGTTGCTTCATTGAGCTTCAACTTGCTATCCGTTGGGCAATTGTGTAATCTTGGCTTTCAATGCCTATTCACCAAGAAGGAGGTTGTTGTATCCAAGTTAGATAACAATCAAGTGATATTTAATTGATTTAGATACAACAACTTATATCTAGTTGACTTTACCTCCGAAGATGCAAACTTGAAGACTTGCCTATTCACCAAAACAACACTTGGATGGCTATGGCATAGAAGACTTGCTCATGTTGGAATGAGCTCACTCAAGAAGCTTATGAAGAATGATTTGGTGAGAGGGTTGAAGGATGTGAAGTTTGAGAAGGACAAGCTTTGTAGTGCATGTCAAGCCGGCAAGCAAGTTGCAAACACTCATCCAACCAAAGCTTTCATGTCAACCACAAGAGTGCTAGAACTCCTACACATGGATTTATTTGGACCAACAACATACAAGAGTTTGGGAGGAAATCTCTATTGTCTTGTGATTGTGGATGACTATTCAAGATATACATGGGTGTTCTTCCTTCATGACAAATCCGAAGTTGCATCTTGTTTCAAGAAGTTTGCCAAGAGAGCTCAAAATAAATTTGAAGTGAAGCTCAAGAAGATAAGAAGTAACAATGGCAAAGAGTTTGACAACACAAACATAGAAGCTTATTGTGATAAAGTTGGAATCAAACATGAAGTCTCCGCAACCTATATTCCTCAACAAAATGGTGTAGTTGAGAGGAAGAACCGGACTTTGATCACTCTTGTAAGGACAATGCTAGATGAGTACAACACCCCCGAAGCTCTATGGACGGAAGCAATCAACACCGCATGTTATGCATCCAACCGCCTATTTCTTCAAAAGTTCCTTGTCAAGACACCATATGAGTTGCTCAATAGGAAGAAGCCAAACGTCTCCTTCTTTAGGGTGTTTGGTTGCAAGTGCTACATCTACAAGAAGCGGCAACACCTAGGGAAGTTTCAAAGGCGTTGTGATATAGGTTTTCTTGTTGGTTACTCATTGAAGTCCAAAGCATATAGAGTATTTAATCATGCCACCGGCTTGGTTGAAGAAACATATAATGTGGAATTTGATGAATCTAACGGCTCCCAAGGAGCACATGAGAATCTTGATGATGTAGGTGATGAACCATTGAGGGAGGCTATGAAGAATATTCCGGTGGGAGACATCAAGCCAAAAGATGATGAAGATGATGTACAAGTCATTAACCAACCCTCTTCATCAAATGTACCACAAGATGGTGAAAAAGTTGGGAGAGTAGAAAATGAAGATACTCATATCTCTCATGAGCAAATGGTGGTACAAGCACAAGATGTTGATACTCCACAACCTCCTCCTCAAGTGGTTAATAGAAGAAATACACCTCTCCTACAAGATCATCCACAAGATCTCATCATAGAGAGTCCAACAAAGGGGGTGATGACTCGATCTCAAAAACTTACCTCATTTATTGCTCATCACTCTTTTGTCTCTTGCTATGAGCCTACCAAGGTAGAAGAAGCTCTAAAAGATCCGGATTGGATCAACGCCATGCATGAAGAGTTGAACAACTTCACTCGCAATGAAGTTTGGAATCTTGAAGAGCGACCAAAAGGTGCAAGAGTGATTGGAACAAAGTGGGTGTTCCGCAACAAGCAAGATGATCAAGGTGTTGTTGTGAGGAACAAGGCAAGACTAGTGGCAAAGGGGTTCTCTCAAGTTGAAGGTTTAGATTTTGGAGAAACCTTTGCACCGGTTGCAAGATTAGAAGCCATCCGTATCCTTCTTGTATATGCATCACATCATGAAATGAAACTATATCAAATGGATGTGAAAAGTGCATTCTTAAATGGCTTTATTAATGAACTAGTCTATGTTGATCAACCTCCCGGGTTTGAAGACCCTAGATATCCTAATCATGTTTATAGGTTGTCCAAGGCATTATATGGGCTTAAGCAAGCCCCAAGAGCTTGGTATGAGCGCCTTCGGGATTTCCTTATTGAGAAGGGCTTCACCATTGGGAAGGTCGACACCACACTATTCACCAAGAAGCTTGATGGGCATATCTTCATTTGTCAAGTATATGTTGATGATATCATCTTTGGATCATCAAATGAAGACTCATGCAAAGAATTTGGTGAATTGATGTCTAAGGAGTTCGAGATGTCAATGATTGGTGAGCTTACATTCTTTCTTGGTTTTCAAGTCAAGCAAATGAAAGAAGGCATCTTCATCTCTAAAGAGAAATACACAAAAGATCTTCTCAAGAGATTCAAGATGGATGAATGTAAGCCAATCAAGACCCCAATGCCTACCAATGGACATCTCGACCTAGATGAGGGAGGTAACTCGGTTGATCAAACTCTCTACCGTTCTATGATTGGTAGCTTGTTATATTTAACCGCATCTAGGCCCGACATCATGTTTAGTGTATGTATGTGTGCTAGGTTTCAAGCTAGTCCTAAGGAAACTCATTTAATTGCCGTAAAAAGAATCCTTAGGTATCTTAAGCACACGCCAAGCATTGGCCTTTGGTATCCCAAAGGAGCTTTATTTGAATTAATTGGCTATTCCGATTCGGACTACGCCGGATGCAAAGTTGATAGAAAGAGCACATCCGGAGGGTGCCATTTGCTTGGTAGATCACTTGTGTCTTGGTCCTCCAAGAAACAAAATAGTGTGGCTTTATCCACCGCCGAAGCGGAATACATTGCCACGGGTGCTTGTTGTGCACAAATATTATACATGAAACAAACTTTACTAGACTATGGAGTAGTTCTAGAGAAAGTACCTCTTTTGTGCGACAATGAAAGTGCGGTAAAACTTGCAAATAATCTGGTTCAACACTCTTGCACCAAGCATATAGATATCCGCCATCACTTTCTAAGAGATCATGTAGCTAAAAATGATATATCACTAGAAGGTGTAAGATCCGAAGATCAATTAGTGGATATCTTCACTAAACCGCTAGATGAGGCTACATTTTGTAGATTGCGGAACGAGCTCAATGTACTTGATTTTAGTAACTTCACTAAAAATTGAGCTTGTGTTGTCCCTTGCATTCATTGTAATATACAACATGTTTAATTTGTGGCAATGCATATAGGGCTTGTCTAACATGGTTAAGATAACCGCCGAAAAGCGTGTGAAGAAGCTTAACCTTGGATCAAACTTGACAAGCAACTAGATTTACTTACAAGTATTACATATGCATGAATGTTGTTTTGTCGTTTTGTTCCATTTGCCCTCTTGTTGCCTATTTTCTTAAAAAGAATTATAGCCTAAGGCAAAATATTTTGAAAAATATGAGGGTTTGAGAGAGGTCACTCACATCAGTCCCAATTAGTGTTTATTTGGATCTTATTCAAGTTGGGATTTGATTGGGAACAGGCAGCGCGAAGGAAGGATGAAGGTTTGCTGGAAAAGGTGCACCGGACACTGCACCAGACGCTGCTGTCCAGCGTCCGATCAGTTCACAGGAGGTGAACTGCTACTGAAGGAGTGACCGGACGCTGCGTCTGTGCGTCCGGTCAGGAAGGGTTCAGCGTCCGGTCGATCGAAGGATGATCAAGTTGTACTGACCGGACCCTACCTGCGTCCGGTCATGGACCACCGGACGCGTCCGGTCCCGATTCCAGAGGATTTGGACCTCTCTGGAATCGACCGGACGCTGGGTGGCAGCGTCCGGTCGCTACCACCGGAGCGTCCGGTCAGTGGATCTCGCGCGTCTTAAGGACTCTTTTTCCTGTTTCCTTTTCTGTCATGATTTGGGGGGATACTTAACCTACCCGCGTCCTCTGTCACTGCCTTGACCTAACCAGCGCCGTCGTGACCCGCGCCCAAGTCGCTGCCGCAGCCTAGCCACGCGCCACCTGCTCCGGTCACCTCGCGCCTGCGCCTCCGTGCCCTGCCTAGCCGCGCCACCGCAGCCTCGCTCTCCAGCCAAGCCCGCAGCCGAGCCGCCACCTCCTACGCCTCCTCCGCTCGATAGCAGCCACACGCCCGCCGTCCCGCGCGCCACCGTGCTCGGCCCCCTCGCCGCGCCACCGAGCCGAAGACCTCGCCGTTTGTCTGCGCCGCCAGCGGCTGTGCCCAGTCTTGTTGCCTCTTGAGCCGATCTGCTAGTCATCAATTCGTGTGCCCGAGCCCTACTATCTCTTTGTTTGGTAAGGAAATTTCTTTTTTCTTGGCAATCTTGATCTCTTAATGGTGACCTAGATCGATTTGCAGTCTCTGATTCTCCATTACATTTAGGACTTTTACCCTAACCCTAGCCCGGTTTTGAGGATCCCCCGCGTGACATCTTATCTATTCTCAGATCGCTGATCATCAGGTAGAAAGCCACTCGATTCAAGTTCGCATCTACATTGCTTTCTCTATTAGGATTTGCATCTATTAGATATATGGTATTTATTTGTATATCCATCTATTCTATCGTGCAGCGAGTCGGTTCCGTTGTGTTTCGTCTGGCAGTTGGCAGTTAACTCGGAGCCAAGCTCGCGAGTAAGGATCGAGGCCAAGCCTCGAAAGCGGCAGTTTGACAGTTGATCTTCATCAGCGACAGTTCACCATCTTGTCAGTTCAGATGGCTCGCACCAAGAACGTTGGTAGTGGCCCAGGTGATGATGATCGGAGGCCCCCGCCTCGCCAGCCAGCCGGATCTAAAGGCAAGTCAACCAAGCAGGTAACATCCAAGAAGCGGAAGTACCCCGACGCAGAGACAGCGAGAGCAGCAGCTGTTGCAGAGGCCGCAGAGCGTGCCGAGAGAGGTGGTACCCGCAGTGGAGTTGTCATTGTAGATCAGCCAGTTTCACCCGCAGTCAGAGCTGCGATTGAGGAGGTTGAGCATCGTCACGGTAGTCCAGCTGGGACTGCCACGTTTGTAGGATGACGGGTCGCCATTGAGGAGGGTCCATCAGCACAGCAGCAGCCCCCACCAGCAGAGCCTCAGCCAGCCCAAGAGACTCAGGAGAGTCAGGAGACCGAGCCGGCACCTCAGCTACGCCGCTTGAGTCATACCAGTGCTGCAGTTCCACCGAGGCCAGTTATACAGCGCAGGGGTTCTCGCCCTCCGCCCAGACCACAGGGTCCGCCTCCAGTGGTTCACCTCGACTTGAGGGCCGCTACAGCCAGGCAGGTTCAGCAGCTGAGGTTTGTTGAGTTTGAGGTCTGGTTTTCTCCAAGGAGGGATGAGAGAGCAGCTGAGGGGTTTTACACGCCACTGCAGGAGGATTTCTACAATGCATATCTTAACAGTGGAGCAGTGTTCAGATCACAGAGGGTCTGTCAGATAGAGTCCATTGTGGCAGCAGCCGGAGAGGGCATTCGGCAATACTTGTCATATTTGCCAGGACTGACAGATTTGATTGGACGGACGGGCATATATGTACCTTCTTGGGTCCATCAGTTTTATGCCTCGCTCTACATTGATCCTCATCACAGATTCATTCACTTTGCTTTCAAAGGCAAAGACTATAGAGTGACTAGTGGCAGAGCCAGGGAGATACTGAGACTCCAAGAGCAGCCTATAAAGATGCATGTGGTTTGCTATGGACAGCAGGGACCTCCCAGGCGTCCCCATGGAGGGTTGGTGCCCCCTACAGATTTAGTGCGCCATTGTTTCAAGGAGCCCTTTGGTGAGGGGTCGAGCAGGAACCCCAGTGACTTGACTCCTACAGCGAGAGTACTAGAGGCCATTATCAGGAGGACACTGCTTTCCAGGTTGGGATACAGGGAGGGCCTGACTCGCTTACAGCTCTGGCTTCTCAATGCCATTATGCAGAGGACAATATTTGACATCTGGGACCTCCTTCTTTCAGAGATGGAGGATACTATAGCTGAGGGATTCAAGGGTCGCAGGCAGCTTCCCTATGCTCACTAGATCACGTTCCTCATCCGTAGAATAGTGCTTGATAAGCCCCCTGGTATGATGGATGAGTATACAGGTGCCACCACAGAGTTTCTGGCTTACAACCTATCACAGAGGATCAGACACGCCACTCCTCAGGCACCCAGTCAGCCTAGCCGTCGCCCCGACGTGCCAGAGTCTGCAGCTCAGCAGGATGAGATCATCAGAGGGATTGCAGCCACTGAGGAGGAGGAGCTAGAGGCACAGCAGGAGGTGAGTGAGTACAGTGACAGCTCTAACGACGACTACCAGCCTATACCTCAGATGCCTCCATGCAGACACGATGCAGAGGCATGTAGCTCTAGTTCTACTCCACCTGCTCCACAGACAGACCCCGCTCTCATTGCTATTCTTGAGCGGATGCAGCAGGATCAGACACGACAGGCACAGGAGACAGCTACCAACTTCGCACAGTTTCAGGCTCGTCAGGACGAGTTTCAGCGGCAGCAGCAGCTTCTTCAGCACCAGCAGTTACTTATGCAGCAGCAGCTCATGGGATTCATGCAGCATGTAGTGACAGCCATTGGGATCCCACTGCCACAGACTTCGCCCCAGCTTGCACAGCCGCCTACCACTTCGACGACTCCAGCAGTACAGCCCATCGGGCTTCAGAGTTAGGGACAGCCTCCAGCTCAGTTTCCTTCACCTCCTGTATAGGTGTCCCAGTGGTTAGCTTCACCTGGTGTAGCCCCGCAGTTCACTCCTTATCACACGGGTTTCTCACCAGAGCAGACTTCCTCACTATTTGTGCCTAAGTCGTCAGTCTCCAGGAGTCTTGGAGCATCATTCAGCGAGTTGACCGGCATGCCTACTCTGCCTCACATGCATACTGCCGGTCCGTCTACAGCAGCTCCAGCTATCATGACTACTCAGAGGCTCCCCTCGTCTATCGCCTCGTCAGATCCTATGACAGACATACTTGTAGCTTCACAGGCAGCACTAGCCCCAGCTCAGACCCAGACCGCTTCAGCGACACTTCCTACTTCAGAGGGTCAGTCAGTTCAGAGCTCAGGGTCAGATGATGATGGCGCCCAGTTCCATCTTGCTCCACGTACTTTAGCGCCCGACTCGTCCGCTGCAGCCCCGCCGTCCGACCCTTAGGTTTTGGTGTTTGACGCCAAAGGAGGAGAGGGTTTGAGTATGTAGACTTAGGGGGAGCGAGTTTTAGGGGGAGCTAGTTATCTAGTATTAGCTTATTATATACATTTGGAGTTTTATTTGTGTGATACACTATTACTTATGCATTCGTGTATTTACTTTCATGCATACTATTATATATATGTGATAGTGCTATCTACGTGGTTGTGATATTTGACATGTGTGACTTCTACTTTGCTTTATCTATATGTCATATCACTTGTGTAATGCTCATTTGCTTTTGCTTCCGCATTTATACTACGAAGCAAATGAGCTTTGTTATTTGTACTCATGCTTAATTCATATCCTTTGAGTACATTGTGTTGGCTTGGGTCATATAAGCTTGACTAACTCTTTTGTTCTTAATGACAAAAGCTTATATGAACCAAGCCCGTCAAAAACCTCACTCCATAACATACTCGAGGTGGTATTGTCATCAATCACCAAAAAGGGGGAGATTGAAAGCATCTAGGCCCCTAGTTGGATTTCGGTGATTAATGTCAATACAAGATTACTATGACTAACGTGTGTTTTGCAGAGGCAATTAAGTTAGGTCATGGTAATGGAGATCGATTAGGCAATCGAGGTTGTCATGCCCCTACGATGGAAATCGTTTCGGTTTTCAAAGGACGGATGACAAGGTTAAGGATAACTAGTTCTAAGTGTCAATTGGAGTTGGAGAGACACTTAGAGTAGTTTAGGACTTTGTTTTTCCTTTGACCGTACTATGAAGGGAGGTATGAACGGGTAGCTTGACCTAGTTGAGTCTAGTGAGTTAGGTGTGGTGCACACTTGTTAAAACTAGCTCTAGGTAGCTCCTATGAATGCCTTAGATCCTTTGGAGCAAACTTCATTCACATATGTTCGAAAGTTGGAAGTGAATGGAGGGTCAAACACTGACCGGACGCTGGCTCCGGTGCAACCGGACGCTGGCCGCAGGGTCCGGTCAGTTCATTTGACTGAGGTGAACAAG
The DNA here is from genome assembly GCF_019320115.1 of Miscanthus floridulus. Taxonomy (NCBI): domain Eukaryota; kingdom Viridiplantae; phylum Streptophyta; class Magnoliopsida; order Poales; family Poaceae; genus Miscanthus; species Miscanthus floridulus. Next base: position 185,134,688 of record NC_089587.1, on the reverse strand, counting down.
TCTGGTGTGACCGGATGCTGGAAGGTCATGTGACCGGACGCTGAGGGCCAGCGTCCGGTCGACTCCAGTAAGGGTCCAGACTTGGGAAAGAGTGACCGGACGCGTCCGGTCAGTGCTGACCGGACCCTGAGGGTTCAGCGTCCGGTCGAGTCCAGTAAGGTTCCAGTAATGGTTTTATGCGACCGGACGCGTCCGGTCAGTGCTGACCGGACCCTGCCAGCGTCCGGTCGACTCTTTAATACTGGTTCGTAGGTTGAACTGACCGGAGCGTCCGGTCATCACGATCGGAGCGTCCGGTCATCCCGCAGAAGCTCATAACGGTTCGTTTTTCAGGCTGGCTTATAAATAGAAGCTCCACTCGTGAGTGGAGCATCTTTTGCTCATTCCAATAGCTGAGAAACACGTTTGTGAGTGCCAAGAAGAGCAAGATCCTAGTGAGGTATTTGTGATTTGAGAATCCAAGAGAGTAGCCTCACTAGCAAATCAAGAGTAGCAAAGTGTGCATCCATCTTCTCATTAGGCTTTGCGTGGTCAAGTGAGAGTTCGTGCTTGTTACTCTTGGTGATCGCCATCACCTAGGCGGCTTGGTGGTGATTGGGAGTTTGGTGTTCACCCGGCGGAGCTTGTGGGTGACCCAACTCAAGTTGTGAGCGGCTTTGGGTGATTCGCCGCGACGGAGTGTCGAAGAATCAACCCGTAGAGAGCACTTGATCCTTGCGTGGATCAAGGGGGAGCTACACCCTTACGCGGGTGCTCCAACGAGGACTAGTGGGGAGTGGCGACTCTCCGATACCTCGGCAAAATATCGCCGCGTTCCTTTCTCTCTCTATTTACTTTGAGCACTTACTTTGAGTATTTACTTTGAGCAATTCAATACTTGTTTTACATCCATAGAATTGCTTGCTAGAGTAAGTTTGGAACATTGGTTGCGAGGTTGTTGTGCATTAGTTTGATATAAACACTTTTCTAGGCACAAGAGGTTAATTGGGCTATCCGTAGGATTTGATTATTGCAAGAAAATTTAGAATTAGCCCAATTCACCCCCCTCTTGGGCATCTTGATCCTTTCAATCTATTTTAAAATATTCTTATAGTTTCGCAATATAAATTATAGATTATGAAAGTATTTGTCATAGTGAATGTAAAAACATAAATTTTATATCATGAATATATATATATATATATATATATATATATATATATATTTAAAAAATGATGGTCAAAGATATAAATGTTTGACTTAGGACAAACCTAATACGACATGTAAATAAAAATAGATGGAGTATAAGTTTTATATTTATAGCCGAAGCTTTCATTTAATTATTGTGCTCTTGTTTTGGCACTAAGAAATTTTATATCTTTATATATATATACACACACACAAAAACTATTATGTGGCTGGCCATAGAATAGCCTTACCATATATATATATATATGGAGAGTATATTCAGTAGCCAGCTACAAAATAAGCTATTCTGCAGCCACCTCCATTTACGATCATTTTACATACTAATTTACGATAATGTCAATACATATTTACGATAGTTGAGTTACTATGACACATGGAGATATTTACCATAACGTTATAGTAAACCACCTAGCAAGGAGTTACTATAATCTCGTAAATTAACATAGTAATTATCGTAACTCAAAGTGGCTACAGAATAAGTTATATATATGTAAGACATGGGGATATTTACCATAACGTTATAATAAGCGACTTAGTAAGGAGTTACTATAATCTCGTAAATTAACATAGTAATTATCGTAACTCAAAGTTGCTACAGAATA